>NC_052352.1:45352905-45354745 GCF_009727055.1 Benincasa hispida
GAGACGGAATGAGTACTTTTTGTCCTTTCTCTCTTAATCCTATCTCTCTTGCACACATTGTGAGATAACTCATTAATACTCCATTTATCTTCTGATATTATAGCTTATCTTAAACTGAATGAATTATGCAAGAAGAGAGATATAGTACCAGATGCACGAGTAAATTTTCATTTATCTCCATATCAAGTGCCTTTAATTTACCTGCGAGATTGGACATTTCCATAATGTACTCCTTATGTTTCCATTGCCATTATACCTCATAGAAGTTAAAGAAGTCAAAAGACTACTTGCTTCCCCTTTCTCATTTTTAGCAAAATATTTCTCATTTGAGCAAGAAACTTATTGGCATTTTCACTTTCTGTGATAGAGCCCCGAAAAGACCTCCAGAATGGAGTGCCTAATGATCATTAGACACATGCAATTTGACCGTTCCCGCTTCTCTAATATTAACCGTATTTGGTTGTTCCTCAGTAGAAGTAGTTTATCGGTCCTTAATGCAAGGTCCAAATCCATACACCCGAGAAGTATCTCTAAGCTTTCCTTCCAAATCTTGAAGTTCGATCCATTCAACTTAGGGATTTAAACTCAAATTTCTAGATATTTGAGTAAGACCAACGATGATATACTCATAGCTAGTAATGATGTAGGTTTATTGCATGACACTAAGAGATTTCTCAAAAGAAATTTTGAGATGAAGGATCTTGGTGATGCTTCTTTTGTATTAGGAATTGAAATACTGCGAGATCGTTCTCAAGGTATTTTGAGATTTTCACAAAAGAACTACATTGAAAAGATCTTGAGTAGATTTTGCATGAAAGATTGTGCTCCAAGAGATACCCCGATCGCTAAAGGTGATAAATTTCATTTAGATCAATGCCCCAAGACCACACTCGAGACTAAGGAGATGCAGAAAGTTCCCTATGCATCGGCCATTGGAAGTCTAATGTATGCCGAAGTATGTACGCGTCCAGAGTTCATAGTTGGAGTATTAGGCAGATATTTGAGTAACCCAGGGATGGATCATTGGAAAGCAGCCAAACGGGTTATGAGGTATTTACAGAGGACAAAAGATTATATGCTCACTTATCAGAGATCAGAAGTTTTAGAGATCATTGGGTATTATGCTTCTGATTATGCTGGATGTCAAGACACTTTGCGATCCACTTCAAGTTATATCTTCATGTTGGCTAGAAGAGCTGTATCCTGGAAAAGTGTTAAACAAACACTTATGGCTTCTTCTACCATGGCTGCAGAGTTTATAGCATGTTATGAGGCATCCAATCATGGAATATGGTTGCGAAATTTTGTCACTGGGCTGCGGATAGTGGTTGGCATAGAAAGATCACTAAAATTATTTTGTGACAATAAGTCGGTTGTGATATATTCCAACAACAACAGAAGCAATACGAAGTCAAAGCATGTAGACGTGAAGTTTCTAGTTGTTAAAGAAAAAGTTCAGAATGGTCAAATTTCGATAGAACACATAGGAATAAACTCTATGGTAGTAGATCCATTGACTAAAAGTTTACCACCTAAAGTTTTTCATGAGCATGTTGCTCACATGGGTGTTAGTCATTTTTCTGATTCCATGGTTTAGTGGGAGTTTGTTATTGAGGATATTCTTTGACCTTATTTTGTTTATTTTCTATATACAATAAATTTGATGGTTTATGTTTTATTATCTGAGCTTGTTTATCATGCATGCAGTTTAGCATAAAGTTTTTTAGAATGATCTCATTAAGGAATTTGGACCAGTTGGAAACAGGCATGATCTAGATCACTTTGCATGTAGTTTCCATGCTATCCATCCATACTTGGTCTATGTCATTGAATGTATTGG
>NC_052352.1:45355300-45503698 GCF_009727055.1 Benincasa hispida
TGAGGAAGACAATAGCCGCCACTTAGTCATCATCAATCTTTCAATGGAATCCGGTATGTATATATTCTTGACAATTTAACATGAATGATTCTAGGGTTTATCTATTCAATATAGATATAAAGTATTTATGCTATCAGTTAGAACATAAAACTAACAAAGAATAAAACAAAAGAAAAAAAAAGACAGATAAAGAAAATACACCAACAATTTTAGTAAATGAAAATAGCAGAACAGATCGTGAGGCCTTCAATACCTTTTCCCCAGTGATTTAAGAAACCAAACGAGGTTTTGCAATTTAGGAAGTTTTTGGATATCTTGAAGCAACTAGACATCGATATCCCACTAGTTGAGGCATTGAAAGAAATGTTTAGTTATGTGATTCTTTTTGTTACTTCATAAGCAACTACATACTCAGCTTCCATAGTGGAATCTGTTGATACATTCTTGATTGATGTTACTACAGCTCTCCCATTTAGAGTAAACACTAATCCTAACGTGGATTTCCTGTAATCCTTGTCACTTTGAAAATCAAAGTCAGTGTATCCTGTAAGGATAGAATCCTTTGCTCCATATACCAGCTTATAGTCCTTCGTTCTTCTATAATACTTGAGGATGTTTTTAACCGCAATCCAGTAGTCTAACCCTGGATTGGTTCCTATTGAGTTATTGACTATTCCCACTGCATAACAAATGTATGGTCTAGTACATAGTATAACATACATTAAGTTGTCTACAGCTAAGGCATAGGGAATACATTTCATATCCTTAACTTCTTGAGGTGTCTTAGGATACTATTTCTTAATGTCAGTAAGGTATCCTACATCATTCCCAATGAGTAGGACATCGTCCACATAAAGTAGTAGAAAAGTTACTTTGATAATTTTCTTGTAGATACAAGGTTCATCAACGTTTTGATCAAAACAAAAAGATTTGATTTCTATATCAAATCTAATGTTTCAAGATCAGGATGTCTGTTTCAACCCATAAATAGATTGATTCAGCTTGCAAAATTTTTCCTTCTAACCTCGGGCTATGAACCCCTCGAGCTGAAACATAAAGGTATTATCTTCAAGATTGTCATTCAGAAAAGCAGTCTTGACCTCCACGTATCATATCTCATAGTCATAATATGTGGCTATGGACAAGAGAATTCTTATAGACTTAAGCATAACAATAGGGGAAAAAGTTTCCTCCTAGTCAACCCCTTCCCTCTGGGTATAACTCTTTGCTACAAGTCTAGAAGATTTGTACCTTTCCAACTACATTTCTCTTTCTTTTATAGATCCATTTGCACCCTATGGGTTTTACCCCTTCAGATGAATCTAAAAAATCCTATACATAATTGGAGTACATAGACTCCATTTCAAGGTTCATAGCTTTGACCCATTGGTCCTTATCTACATCATTCATTGCCTGTTTATAAGACAGTGGATATTTAACACCATCATCTAGTATGACAACCTGAGTTTCAGTTAAACCTAAGTAGTGGTCAGGTTGTATTATAACCCTCCCACTACGTCGAGGCATTCTCAACGATGGAGAAGGGCGAGACTAGCGTGAAGTGTTGGCTTCTTCATTAACTCTTGATGAAGAACCAATTGCATCAACAACCCTTGTTGATTCTTCAATAGCTTCACTTAATACTATTTTGCTTCGTGGTTTATGATCTCTCATGCGTTTTCCTCTAAAAATGTAGCTTTTGTCGATACAAACACTTTATTTTCTTGAGGGTCATAGAACAAACCATTTCTCATTTCTTTAGGGTAACCAACAAATTGGCAAAATCTTGAACGTGTTGGAATACAGAAACAAGCAACGAAAGGAAAATAGGATCATTAAGCATTCTAATTCATTAATTTTGGTTTCAAATTTAACATGCTCATAAACTAAAAACAGAGTTTCAACACTAACCTTTGAAGTACCTCTTGAATCACGATCTTCAGCTGCAATCTCCTTTTCCTTTGATTGTGAACCACCACAAGGTCTTCCCTACTATTCATTTCGAGCCTTAGATTGAGTTGTGGTACACAAAACAACCTTGAATCGAAGGGAATTGGAGAGAAGGTTATTGGTTTCAGATAGTGTCAAGAACACTTCTTCAAACACAAATTCTCAACAAAATTTCAACTTTTTTCATGCATGATTTCCATTTACAACTAAAGTTTATATTGCATGACATTCAAGCAACAAACCTTCGGCATGAATTTAAGCTCCACCTTCATTATTGAGCAGGAATTGAAGTGAAAATATGAGTAAGGTATTTGGTTCCAAAAGTGGAAAAAACCCCCTTTTGGTTTTTTTTTTTTCTTTTTTTTTTTTCATTTTGAAAACTATTTTCAAAATTAAAAAAAAAAATCAGTTTTTAATTCACAAACAAAATTGAAATTTTATTAATTTTACAAAAATTAATTCAAAATTAATTTTTCTAATAAAATTAATAATTAATAATTAATTAAAAATTTTAATTAATTCTACTAATTTAATATCAAATATTAAATTAATTTAATACCAATTCCACCTTCTTGAAATCCTATTCATGAATTAATATTTAAATCATATTTAAATATCAACCAATTCTTCAATTTCGTTTAATTCTAAAATTAAACGTGTAATTGTATCACATATAATTACTTATTCTCTTAATTCGTATTTGAACGATTCAAATCAACTTATCATGCTACTCTAAGACTAATCTATTTGTGAGCTAGTATGGGGACCTAATGGTCCTACAGATCATGGGCTTCAACGATTTGTGATTAATTGGCTAAACTCTTTACACCAAATTAACCCCCATTCATTAACTATCGGGTCACTCCACAAAAGCCCATAGTTGCACTCCCCTCGCTGTAGATATATTGTGTCCACTCGATATAACCATGATTAGTAAGTTAACCCTTCACAGGTTGTTCATAATAACGGCTAGGTCAAAAGGTTATTTTACCCCCGAGATTACCTCTTGTTTCTTAAGTCCCACTGATCCTCTAATGAACAATTGGTTTGTGATCCGATCATCAAACCAAGTCCCTCTCAGGCCAATGAGAGGGTGGGGCCTCTTGTTCAAGACCCGAAGTCAACACTAAAGGAAACAATCTTTCTACTATCCTTGAAAGCAGGTAGGAGTGAATTCCATCTTGCACCCTATGTCCCCAGCTATCTACCCAATCTTACCCATAAAATGGCAGGCTTATTAAGACGGCGCTGTTGAGCCAAACCTCACCTTTGAAAATCTAAGAATAATCCTGTATAAACAGGAGTTCATAGTTAGCTCATGATTCAGATTAAGTTACCTAGGTCATCGTTGTTAAACAATCAGTCTTAAACAGTAAACATCATTATAAAGTAAGAGTGACTCATTTCTTGGTCTGATCTTGTGCAAACTCATTGCACAGGACGCCCTCATTTCTCATGTCAATACATGTACAAATCAGGATCAATTCGTCTGTAACACTTTACAACTTCTTGTAACAACTACAGACTGGACTGCATCCGATAGTGTTACCAGAATAAAGCACCCAACCTTATTCATATACTATAGATCATTTAGACTATTTATTCAAATTTGATCCACTCTTATGACTCCACATAAAGTTCGAGTACTCGTGTAATAATCATGGATCTTTTAGTTTATTGGATTTATATCCAAAAAAAATAAGTAATTCATATATTCAATATAACTTTACTGATCAAGTTTCAATAAAAACTCAATTGATTAGCAAAATGAGTTTGTTGTTTATAAACCACGAGTTTTAGGATATAAAACCCAACAAACTCTCACTTGGGCTAAAACTCCAATGGTAACATACAAATGAATATACAAGGTTGAGTCTTTTAGTTTTACGGAGAAATACAATAAACTAGGGCATCACATACCCATGGTTTACTTTTAGGTATTACATACCCGTCCTTAGGTATCACATGGACTAAAACTCTAGTGGTAACATATATATGAATATATAATACTGAATTTTTGAGTTTTACGAAGAAATACAATAAATTAGGGCATCACATACCCTTGGTTTACTTTTAGGTATCACATACCCATCCTTAGGTATCACATACCCATGAGTTTTTCTCCTACTTGCCCTAGGTTATCCAACCCATAATCCTAGTCACACTAGGTGATCCTCAAACACTTTAGCCGAGAGGATTATTGTAAACACTTTAGTATACTATGGATTTCTCATTAAACTACAGGGAATGCATCTTATTTTCACAACTCTTTGTTTCTCGATACTGTCGCCGAGATTTGGTGATGTGAGTTTCTACTAACCCAAATAATGGCTAGGCCATCATACATTCCTCCCACTACCTCGAAGTTCCCTCAATTCTTTGAGTAAGATGTATCTGACCTGTCCAAACAACTTTTGTTGCAGTGTCAACTTTAATCAATAATTCTTTATTGATATACACTTGATTTTATGAAATATAAATAATATACTACTTTTGGGTTGCCTACAAATAGGCATGCTATTTGAACGATATTCCAATACTTAAGGTTTCGACACTAATACATGTGTTGATCTATTTCAGATTTCTGAACTATGTAAACATTTTTTACATATCATAAACTGCTTTTATGAGCTCTCCACATCTTATATGAATTTTCAGAAAAATAGCTTAAAATTGGAATGATGTTCAAAACAATTAAGGTGTAGAGAGTTTTCACCCGATTTTATATTCTATCAAAATAGCCCTAGAAATCTCAAACTCCCTATATTCTTTACTTTGATCCAATCAAAGTATTTCGGATTTTATTTTACCTAACAAGTTTTATACACCGTGAATTCTTCAAGTGTTCTAAACTTATTACTTAGGTTAAATAACTATTTGCCTTTATTGATTTCTAGCCATTTTTAAATATCAAAATATTTACAAATGGCTTTTAACTTGGTTAGTTTTAATAGAAGTTGCTTTACTGTAGAACAAACATAATTTTGCTAATGAACATTTCATTTATAACAAAAGATTTATACAATATGTTCTTCACAAAAGATAAAACTAGAGGAATTAAAGCCACGCACAGCGGAAAAAATCAGATCTAACTCTTATTTAATATCAAACAAAATAGCATTGGAAAATAAACCTAGGCTAAACATACATTTTCACCAAAATAAAGAAAGAGGAAGTCATATCTTGTTGAAAAATCTCTGTTGGATATCAACGACACTCCCAAAAAGGCCTTCACTGGTATTCTCTGATGGATTTTACGAGGCGGGATGGTGGGATACCCTCTTCTCAATCTTGGAGTAAGGGAAAAAGAAATTGGGAGGACAAAACCTTTTTTAGAGTTTTTTTTTTTTTTTTTTTATATAGTTAACTCTGTAACAAAAAAAAAACCTATATGACAGAATACGAGGGAAAGAGAGAAAGTCCCCTTGAAAAACGTAACTCCCTAACGTGGGAATTAAAAATTTTTTTAATTAATTTATTATTATTATTAATTAAAATAAAATAATCTAATTTTAATTTATTTTTAATAATTAAATAATAATAAAATAATTTAATTTAACTAAATAAATAAATTAAATCGAATTTTAATTTAATAATCAAATTAAATTAAATAATTATTAATTAATCAAATTAATTAATAATAATTAAATATCTCCCATATTTAATTACTAGAATTATATTCTAATACATTCTCTCACATAGCCTATAGTTTCAATTCAATTAATTTAATCAAATAATATTTGATTAAATATAATTAAATTAAAATAATTAATTATCCAATTAATTAATCAATATATTAAATATCACATAATTAATTTAACTTTATAATTAAATCACATTCAATTATCTTTCTCTCATATAATCTATAGTTTTAATGTGCATCTTATGCGCATTATTTTTAACCTATAATTTTAATATGAAATTAATTCATATTACATTCAATATTTGAAATCCTTCAAATATTTAATTCTTCCATAAATTAATTTTTAAATCAAATTCAAAAACAAATTTATATCATAAAGTTTAATTAAATTATAAACTTTATATTATAATGTATCAACATACATTATATTATTTTACCTTAGTAAATTTAAACAATTCAAATTACTTTAATTTCATCAATACCCTTGAATAAGCTAATTGGCTATGACACATAGTTGGATAAACTCATGGGACCCAATGGACTTACAGATCAGAAGCTTCAACGATATGAGACTAATTCGGTAAACTCATTAACCGAATTAATCAATATTCGTTAACTATGGGTACACTCCACTATAGACACATAATTGCACTTTTCTCACTGTATATATATTTTTGTGTCCACGTATATAGACCAAGAATAGCAAGTTAGTCCTTCACGAGTGTTCGTAACACCAGTTGGTTCAATTTACCATTTTACCCTTGGATTACTTCTACATCCTTAAGTACCAATGTTCCTCTAAAGAACAACTTGTTTGTGGTTCAACTAACAAATAGAGATCCCTCCAAGGTCAATGAGAGGACAAGGCCCTATGTTCAAGACCCAAAAATAACACTTGAGGGAACACTCATCTACTTTCTTAAAGCAGGAAAGGAGTAAATTCCATCTTATGAAATTATGTTCCCAGTTATCCACTCGGTTTTATCCCCAAAATGGTAGGCCTATTGAGTCAGCGAGCCAGCCACTCTCACCCATACAAATCAAACGATAATCCCTCGTGGACAAGAGTTTATAACTCACTCAGGATTAAGACTAAGTTGTCTAGGTCATCCTAGTGAAATAGAAACCTAACTAGTCACGCCATTCATGACAAAGACTTAACTTCACTAGGATGACCATAGGTAACATGACCTTAATCCTGAATGAGTTGGGAACTTTTGCCTTTGAAGGCAGTCATTTGATTTGCGTTGGTGTGAATGGCCAGATTGCCGACTCAAACCTACCATTTTGGGGCTTCGTCTGATTTGGGAGCTAGGAACTCAGCTACACAAGATGGAATTCACTCATTCCCTAAAGTAGAGGTAAGTAGATAGATTACTCCCTTAAGGGCTTATTCCGGGGCTTGAACCATGTGGCGCCACATATCTTCTCATGGCCCGAGAGGTGTCCACACATAGTAGAACTATGTTGTATTGTTCATTAGAGGGATCAGTGGTACTTAATGTTGGGATTGGTGTCCTAATTCTCTCAGAGTCTCGTTGTTTTGTAAAGATACACATTGTTCACTGAATACAATAATTGTTATTTAATTCTGGCATTTACTCATATTCAATAAACAAAGCTCATTGGTTATCTTATGTGAACTTAAGCATGTATATGTGATATACAAGTCGATCATGCCTTAAGTGATAACCTAAATAGGCCTATAGTATAAGAATTAATGTGGGATACCTGATTCTGGTGACACTACGGATACAACCCACTTTGTAGAGGTTTCCAAGTGTTGTAAACTACTACAGATGGTAGATCCTAACCATTCATGTGGAGACGTGGAGCGGGGGTGTCCTATACAAAGAGTTTGTATAAGACCTGAACCACGAGATGACTAGACTCTATATATAACTTCGTTGATACTAGAGACTTGCATCTCACCTAAACGACGATAGGTGACACGACCTCAGTTTTGAGTGTTTTGCGAACTCTTGCGTTTGAGGGCGGTCCTTTGATTAGTATGGGTGAGAGTGACCAAATTGCTAACACAACATGCCTACTTTTTTGGGGACTTATCTAATCTGGGAGCTGGGAACTCAATCCACAAGATGGAATTCACTTCTTTCCCAAAGCAGGGATAAGTAGAGAGATTGCTTCCTTAAGGGTTGATTTTGGGGCTTGAACATAGTGGCCACAACTTCTTTTTGGAAGAGAAGACTCAGTCATAGTAGGACTATGACTTATGTTCATTAGAGGGATCATTGGTACTTAAGGAGACAGATGTAACTACAGGGGCATAACGGTTATTGGCCCAGCTGTACTTACGAGTGATCTGTGAAGGGTTGTCGCACTGCTGATTGGTTAAGATGGACACATAATATATTTGCGGTAAGGAGAGTTCAGCTGTCGGTCTTTAGTGGAGTGCCTGGCAGTTAACGGATGGTGGATCCCGTGACTAAAAAGTTTAGTCAGTTATTCACGTACCGTTGGAGCTTCGAGCTACAATTCATAAGGTCCCCTTGGTAGCACAGTGGATTCAGTTGAGGATCAATTTTTGGTGTTGATTTGAAATGTTTATATATGATATAATCGGTTTGATGTATGAGATACATCTAGTGGAGGATTGATGTAAATGAGATTTACATTAAGTACCATGGAATAGAAAAAGAACTATGGTTTATATGTTTCATGAGATGAAATATTAAAACTATAGGTTATAAATATAGTATGATGAGTTAGTTATCATTTATGTTTATAATAATATTAATTATTGGATAATTAATTCTTTTTCTTTTACATAACCAAAGTAGTGGGAGGTTATTGGATCATGGTAATCATGAGTTCAAAAGGAAAAAGGTTTTTTTATTTTGAAAAGAAGGTTTTTACAAAAGATGGAAAATGTTTTGAGTTTTCTCTCCGTGAAAAAAAAAAAAGGAAACTCACGAAGTCGTCAAGTAAATTCGGATTTACTAAACGACGGTTGGATGAGCAAACTGATCATGCAAAGTAGAGCTAAACGGTCGTGTAGTATTTACTAAACGATCGCATAGCTTTGCTAGACGATCACTGGCCCAAGGTAAACGATCATGTAGAGTCTGTGGGCGACAGACTGAGCTAAACGATCGCATAGTTTTTCTAGACGATCTCTTAGCTTTATCTAAAAGATTGGGCATCAAGCTATACGATAGGTCTCCGCCATTTCCCACTTGCCCAGTCGTGTATGCGAACGTTGTTTTCTTCGTTCATCTGCCTCATACCAAGTCCGAACAGAGCCCACCCTCTGGATTCTCACACCGAGAATACAAAGGTCGCCTTATTGGTGGTGTCATACTCAACTCGACACCGTCAAGGTTTTCTGAAGGCCGTTCATGTTGTTGAGGAGTTCATGGCCGAGGCGATCGTTGAGGATAAGTGCGAAGAGTTTGTGCCGAGGAGATCGTTGAGGACAAACGCGAAGTGTTCACGCTGTGTTCGTTGCTGCGTTGCGTTCGTGTAGATTGGGCATTTAAGGCTTCTGTTGTTCGAGCATTCGTGCGCAACGGAGTATGGAGACACTTCTGCCATTGTGCATAAAGTTTGATCTCTTTATGCATTTGTATTGTTCATATTGTAATTTCTGGAGTTATTTGCATAACCGTTTGTATTGAAGTTGGCTGTAAATGCATTGTTTATTCATGATTGTAATTTGGAATTATCATTCTTCCACTGCTCATAGAAATCTCAGTTTCGTTTTCTTTCATATAGGAGTTAGATGTAACTACAGGGGCAAAACGGTAAATTGGTCTAGCTGTACTTAAGAGCATCTGTGAAGGGTTATTGTACTATTGACTGGTTATATTCGATGGACACAGAAATATACCTGTGGTAAAAAGAGTGCAGCTATCGATCTTTAGTGGAGTGTCTGGCAGTTAACAGATGGTGGATCTCGTGGTTAAAGAGTTTAGTCAGCTATTCACGTACCTTTGGAGTTTCAAGCCATAGGTCCATAAGGTCCCCTTGGTAGCTCAATGGATTAGAGGGAGTTTTTGGGTCATTTTGAAGTGTTCAAATTGACAAGAGGGAGTTTGATTATATATGATGTAATTAAACTGGTCAATTACATATGAAATAGTTGACATGATGTATGAGATACATTAATTGGAAGAAAAAGATATAAATATGATTTATATTTATATCAAGTGGAGGAGAAAAAGATTATGACTTAAATGTTGCATATGATGTGATATTAAAACTATAGGTTATAAATATAATATGATAATTAGTTATTATATTTATTTATAATTAAACAATTATAAGATAATTGTTGGTGGTTTTCTCTATAACCGTGCGTGAAAGTGGGAAGTTGCATTCAGTTTTCATTACTGAAGGATAAAATTAAAATAGTTTTCATTTTTGTAGTGGATCAGATAATTGCTTCACAAAGTTGTAACTGCCCATCGTATATCTAACGAGAGCCTACACGATAGCTCAAGTTTTCCTAAACGATCGTGTACATGCACAGTTGACCTAAATGATCGTATAGCTTTCACTAAATGATCGCACGCAAGAGCGAGATTACCTAAATGATCTGACCCGATTATCTATCCGATCGTGTACCTTTTTCTAAACGGTCCAGCATCCATCTATACAATAGACACAAACCTAAATCACTTGCTTGGTCGTTGAATACGATCGTAGTTTTCTCCTCCCCTCTACCAAATCCAACAGAGCCCACATCTCCTGGATTCTCACTCCAAGAATACCAAGGTCATTGAGTGGTCGTGTTCAAGTTGCTGCCTGTTCGTGGAGAAGTTCGTTCGGCTGCTGAGTGACAGCAAGATTTGGTAAACGATTGGCTTGATGTTACAGCGACAATGAGAGGTGTTGTTCCTTGACAAGAGCGAGAGAAAGACAAAAGAATTGTTCTTCAAAGGTGAGTGTCTCGGTATTTTGTATTTAATTTTTTGTAAGCATGCTGTAATTTATTATGTGTTGCATAACTTTTATGTATGTTTGTGAATGTTGTATTTCTATCACAATTAATTTGGAACGATCTTGCTTCTGCTCATAGGTACTCTGTGATGAGAGTTCCTTCACCAGTCTCCTACAAACTCATTGCATGGCATACCCTCACTTACATGTCTTCTACATGAACACGTTGAATCATTGTGTTTGTATCAAATACAAGGTAGGTTGTATCCATTATGTTACAGGATAAGGTACCCAACTTTATCACTATACTATAGACCTTTTAGGTTGTATCTTGAACAGTGATCCCCGTATGTCTCCACATACAGTTCAAGACTCATACAACAACCCAGGATGTTAGTTTATTGGATTAGAGTTATTTAGGCATGATTAACATAATATAAACAATAATACTTTATTAAAAAACATCAATAGTAATTTATTGATGAACAGTAAAAAGTTACATTTACTATCTAGGAGTTTTAGGGCATAAAACCGAACAAAAACAACTTTCGTTACAATAACTAAAGTAAACAAGTTTTATCTTTTCAACAACAACTGCATCTCCCACTGGTTGTTCTGAGAAATTCTTCCCTGCTCAAAACTTGGAGTTTACAAGGAACTAGTTTCCTTCTCTTCCTTTCTTTGCTCTTTTCTTTGTAAGGTATTGTGGGTAGTTTCTCTTCTAGTACCTGTCTTTACTACAGTGGAAACATTTTTCTTTATCTGCAGCATTTGCCTTGTCCTTGCAGCCAATAGGTTTTTTTTCCTTTTCCCTTTGTTCTTCTTTACTGGAATACTCTTACTCTTTGAAGAAGAAGCAATATCGGACTTTTTGGAGGACGATCCTCTTTTTTCTACAGTAGTAACATTTACCTCTGGTTTCAGTCCTTTTGTTCTCATCATGGCCTAATAAGCCTGTAGCTCATTGAGAAGCATAGTCAAGTTATACTCCATTTTATTCATCAGTGCATTCGTATAGAACTATAAGAAACTCTTTGAAGGAGATTCAAGAATAAAACCAACTTGACTCTTCTCATCAACGATAACACCGTTTACTTCTGCCACGTTGAAATGGACCATCATGTCTAGGACATGTTCTCTAACAGAGGCCTCTTTTTTCATACGTTATTTATAAACATATTTGATTGCATCATGCCTCAGAAAGACAATTGTCCAAACATCCCACGAGAGATTCCATAATCTCTTTGGCAGTACTCATGCTCTCATGTTTCTTAGCTAATACATCAGATATGATCGTTCATCCCTAGCCAATACATCCCTAGTTGTCGTTGTAACTTAAGCATGTATATGGAGACATACAAGTGGATCGTGCTTTAAGTGATAACCTAAATGGTCTGTAGTATATGGATAAAGGAGAGAAACCTTATCCTGGCGACACTACGAGTGTGCCCACTTTGTAGATGTTATAAGTGTTGTAAAGTGGTACAAATGGTCTGATCCTAACCATTCATGTATTAGACATGCAAGCAGGGACGCTCTATACTAAGGAGTTTGTATAAGACCGGACCACGAAATGTTTAGTCTCATTATTTAACAACGTTCATGACAAAGACTTTTATTTCACTAGGATGACCATAAGTAACATGACCTTAATCCTGAATGAGTTAGAAATTTCTTCCCATGAGGGCAGTTCTTTGATTTACATGGGTGCGAGTGGCCAAATCGCCTACTCAAACCTACTACTTTAGGGATTTATTAGATTGTGGAGCTGGGAACTCAGCTACACAAGATGGAATTCACTTCCTCCCCGAAGCAAGGGTAATAGATAAATTGCTCCCTTAAGGGTTGATTCCGTGACTTGAACAATGTGGCACCACACCTTCTCTTGGCCCGAGAAGGATTTACTCATAGTAGAACTATGATGTATTGTTCATTAGAGGAATCGGTGGTACTTAAAAAGTTAAATGTAACTACAGAGACAAAACGATAAATTGGCCTATCTGTACTTACGAGCGATTTGTGAAGGGTCATCGTACTGTTGATTAGTTATATCCAATGGACACAGACATATATTTGTAGCACGAAGAGTGTAGCTGTTGGTCTTTAGTGGAATGTCCGGTAGTTAATAGATGGTGGATATCATGATTAAAGAGTTTATTTAGTTATTCAAGTATCGTTGGAGCTTCAAACTACAGGTTCATAAAGTCCCCTTGGTAGCTCAATGGATTCATGTTGAGGATCAGTTTTTTGGGTTAGTTTAAAGTGTTCAAATTAATAAGAGGGAATTTGATTATATATGATATAATTAAATTGCTTCAATTATATGTGATATAATTGATTTGATTTATTAAATACATTAATTGGAGGAATTAATATTAAATTCCATAAAGGAGAAAAAGAACTACAGTTTATATATTGCATGAGATGTGATATTAAAACTATAGGTTATGAATATAATATTTATTTATAATTAAATCAATTATGAGATAATCGGTTTCGGTTTTTTCTCCTAATAACAAACTTAGTGGGAAGTTGTAATCAGTTATGGTAACTGATGGATAAAATGAAAATTGTTTTCATTATTTCATAATTGAACACACATAAAGAAAAAACTATGTGATAGCCTTGAGAGAGTAAACGATCGTGCATTGAGTTTGTCTATATGATAGTCGCTCGCTACTAAACGATCGAGTACCCAAGTCTACACAATAGACTCTTGTCTTCTCCCACTTACTCGACCGTAAACACGATTGTCCAATCACTCCTTGCCTCTACCAAATCCATACAAAGCCCACAACTCTTAGATTCTCACATCGAGAATACCAAGGTAGACTCGTGGTGGTATCTGCTTACTGTTCGAGAGTTCAGGGTCGAGTTTCACTCGTTGTGTTTCGAGGATATTTCTATGGCATTGCGTTCGTGCTGTTGGATCGAGGAACTACGAGAAGAAAAGGTTCTTCAAGGATATGTTCACTCAATCTTTTATTTTTTCTTCTTGAAGCATGCTGTAATTTAAAGTTTATACATAACTGTTGTTGTTTGATTGTAAATCTGTATGTTCTTTCATAATGGGGCTTGGAACGATCTGCTTCCGCTCATTGGTTTTCTTTGATAAGAGCCTTCAGTTAGCTCTAAAAAAGAGCCAAGTTTGTGGTCTTAACTTTCTTGTATTTGGGTAATTTTTTTTCTTTATTTATATTTTTTTGTAAGAGAATTGACCCAATGGAGCAAGTGCGTTGTAAGGATGAAGAATCAAGCAAAAAGGAAAGAAAACCCGAGAATCAAATGCACCAATTCGTGCTAAGATGCAAAAGAACAATTCTACCCTATTCTAGCGTTGGAACGCTCTTTATAAGCCTAAGTCCAATGCTCATTCGATACTAAAAGGCAGTAGCATCAGGTAACGCTGCACCAAGCGTCATGACACTTCGGAGTTGGATCATCACCAGCATTCCAATGCATCCCAATGCTTCACTCCAATGCTTATGGATAGAACACTCAGTGTTGCAACGCTCATTCAGAGCGTTGCGACGTACGACGATTAATGAGATTTGGTGCTGCACGTGGGGTAACCGATCGTTGGAGGCACAGTTGCAATGCCTCTTTGACGCTCTCCAATGTGTGTCGCAGCATTGTAACACTATTTTCAAGCGTGGTGGCGTTGCGCGAAACCTTTAAATAAGACGCTTGGGGTCAGACTTTAACACATATGATATACACTCTTATACACCTTCAAATAAAGTAAAATTGGAGAGATTAGTCCGGTTTTTGGAGAAATTGAAGTTAACTTGCGGAGCGATTGTCGCCATAGTCAGCCTCGATTCTCTTTCGATCATTGTAATTCCAATATGCCTTTTAAAGGCTAGGTAATTTTCTTATGATAGTTTGCATGTCTTGATTCTTGAAGATTACTAGTTTAATTTATTCAATTGTTGTAAACCCTTTGGGTGGATTTCTTTTATTATTAATAGAGTTTCGATGAATTTTTCTGACAAATTAACTTGTTGAAATTCTTGTATGCAAAGTCATTCTAGCCTATGCATTATTGATTGATTAAGTTGCACGTATTAGGATTACATGTTTAGGGTCTAAATTTTTTCTGGCCAAACTCATGTATACCCTAATATAATCCTTCCCAAATAAATCATGCTATAAGATATGGCTTTCCGGCTTGTAGTATGTCTCAACAATTGAACCATTTTTTAATGTTTTTCAGTTTTAACTTGCATGTCGCTAAGAAGGAAAAGTTTTAAACTGAATTAATGCTAGTTTTGATTTTGATCAAAATTGGCTAATTGGAATATTAGAATTTTTAATAGGTTGAGGGGTTCACATAATTGGAGAAATTAACTAGTACCTAAGGATAGAAAATAAAAAGCATACCAACTAATCCCAAGATTTTTCTGCAATTTGATTCAACCATTTTCTGTGCTAATTCTTGTTTTTCTCTGTTTGATTGTCAATTTACTTTATATAACAAAAACAAAAACCATCAAAACCATCAAAACCCCTTTTCAAGTGGAATTCATAAATTGTCTTAAGTTGATTCAACAGTTTCTCTATGGATTCGACCTCGATCTTACCACTTTACTGCGTTTGTGGTACAAGTCTTGGATTAGTGAAATAAATTATCTTTGCTCGGGCCAGATGCGGTTACGACAATGCTAGTCCCAGATTCCAAACAAATTGGCGTCCTTGTCGGGGAGACTTGGCAATCAGCCTAGTAAAATTTTTGAATTCCCTTTAATTAAAAAAAAAGTGTGTTAGTTTCCTTTGGTTTATGACCTGCTCCTCTAGGAATGCAAATTTCGTTTTTCTTGTGGATATTTACCAGGAGGAGAGGAGAATCCGAATGACGCACAGAGAAGAAATCCGAGAAGAAGGAAATCTGAAAATTGCTAACAACACAACAATCCAAAAGGAAGTTCGTGAGAAAACCCTAAGGGAGCTGGCAAAGCTTGACATGGACGAACAGCCCCTATGCATTGTATTTCCACCTACCACGGTGCCATTCGAACTCAAGCCGGGGCTGATCAATCTATTGTCAACTTTCAGAGGGCATGCAGTGGAGAACCTCCACAAACACACAAAGACTTCCATATGGTTTGTGTAAGTATAAGACCCCACGGAGCCACAGAAGGGCAACTAAATCTTAGGGTTTTTTTCACTACAAGACGATGCCAAGGATTAGTTGTACTACTTGGCTCCAGGGTCAATCACTACTTGGAATGAGATTAAAAAGAAAATTCTAGAAAAAAAATTCCGGCTTCTAGAGCCCAATCTATAAGGAAGGATATTTATGGTATAAAACAGTGTGTGGGTGAGTCTTTGTCTAAGTATTGGGAACGTTATAAACTCTTATGTGCTAACTTCCCCCATCACTAGATTTTTAACCAATTACTGATTCAATACTTCTACAATGGTTAACTTACCAATGACTGGAACTCAATCGACTCAGCAGCTGGAGGCACTCTTGCAGACAAGACGCCCAGGGAGGCCCAAGAATTGATATCATGCATGGCTGAGAACAACTAGAATTTTGGCACCAGAGCCACTAAATCTGATTTAACTGGTAATTTTAAGGTTAAAGAATTAGTCTCAAATTTCTAACTTAACTTCTCTTGTGACGCAATTGGCCCAAGGAGGAGTCGCTCAAGTCAAGGCTCATGGAGCCTGCGGAATATTAGAACACACCTCTGAAGCATGTCCTGAAGCACAAGTCAACGTAGTTTGGGGTTACCAAAGGAAGTACGACCCTCATGGCCCATTATACAATCCAGGCTAGTGTGATCACCCTAACCTCAAATGGGGAGGTCGAGGCCAAGGACAAGGGTATGATAGTTCTAATCATTCCAATCAACTGTCGTCATCTTCCTTAGGTATGTCTTTAGAAGACATTGTCAAATTTTTTGCTGATAACTCCCTTAAATTTCAATAGGAAATCCAACAGATGAAAAAGCACTCTCTCCAATTAACCCAGGACACAAAGGCTTATCAACAAGAAACCAAGGCGAGCATGGCTAATCTAAGGACTCATGTCATACAGATAGCTACTACAGTGAGTCAACAGAGAACAAGGGTTCGGAGAAGTTGCCTGCCTAACCAGACCACGACAACGTTAGTTTCATCACGCTAAGAAGTGGTAAGGAGCTTCCATCAGACAACCTATCTCCACCTGGTTAGCCCAACAAAGGAGCTGAGAACAATGAGGGTAAATCTAAAGCACAACCATCTACCCCCAAGATAAGTACTTTTCCTTCACCTTATATTCCTAGCTCCATATCCTAGTAGGCTAACAAGACCAAAACAAGAAGATAGGGATTAGAAGTTGATCGGGATGTTAAAAAAGGTTCAGATAAACATTCCGCTCTTGAACGTAAGGAGTTGTGCACCAAAAAGATCCTCAGGTATGCTAAATTTCTTAAGGAGCTGTGCACCAAAAAGATGACAAGTAAGGATAAAGAAAGGGTAGTTGTAAGTAAGAATGTATCGGCTCTCCTAAAACATAATATACATAAAAAATGCCGAGATCTAGGTATGTTCACTTTGTCCTGCATTATTGGTAATAGAGTCTTTCGTCATGCCAGCTCCTATAAATTTCATACCCTATCATGTTTATGAGGATTTAAAATTGAAAAATTGTTCAACTAACTAATAGATCTTATATCCAACCCTTAGGATTGTTGAGGATGTATTGTTGCAAGTTAAGTACTTGATTTTCCCAGTCGATTTCTATATATTAAAAATGGATGAAATTTCTACGCCTTCATCTTCTACAATTATGTTAGGTAGGCCCTTTATGAAAACTGCCAAGACAAAAATAGATGTAGAAAAGGGCTATCTATCTGTAAAATTTGATGGGGAAGTTGTTTTTTAACATATATGATACCATAAAATTCCGTGAGAAATATCTAAACTTGTGTTTGATTATGGCACATGATTTTATAGATGATATTGTGTTGCATGATGATGATAATAATTCTGACATGTTGATTGCTTCATACATTGATCTGGATTCGCATGATCCCCATGATTTATCTTTTTCTATTGTCAATGTTAGCAATTTAGAGGAACTTTCTTTTGACTTCAATATTCTTGATTTGTAGGTATAAGGGACTGAGCTGAAGGCTCTCTCTAGCCATCTAAAATATGTGTACCTAGGAGAAGGGAATACCCTTCCAGTCATAATCTCTAGAGGGTTGATGCCTGCCCAAGAGGAATCCCTAGTTGAAACTCTGAAGACTTATAAGGAGGCTATTGGGTGGACTCTAGATGATCTCAAGGGAGTAAGACCTTCCCTTTTCATGCATAGGATAACTCTAGAGGAAGGAGCCAATCCCACTGTCCAACCCCTCAGAAGGCTCAACCCCAACTTGAAAAATGTCGTTCTCAAAGAAATTATCAAGCTTAATGAAGCTAGAATTATTTATCCAGTTCCTGACAGCAAAAGGGTGTTGGATTTTATGTCACAAAATTCGCAGTTTGTAAAGTTAAACATATTCTATTATCAATAAAGATGTTATTTGACATTACTTCAATAAAGTTGTTATTGAATCTATAAATTGCATTTATAAAGTCTAAATCCAATAAACTAAGATCCATGACTATTATATGAATACTTAAACTTTATGTGGAGATATAAAAGTGAAGCAGGTTTGAGTAAATAGTCAAAATGAATTACCGGACGCGGCTCACTCTGTAGTTGTTACAATTTGTTGTAAAGTGCTACAAACGATGTGATCTTGATTCGTACATGTATTTACACGAAGAGTGGGAAAGTCCTATGCAATGAGTTTGCATAAGAATGTACTAAGAAATAAGTCACTATTACTTTACAACGTTGTTTACTGTTTAAGACTGACTATTTCGCTTAGATGACCTAGGTAACTCGATCTTAATCCTGAGCTAACTATGAACTCTTATTTATTCGGGATTATCCTTAGATTGACATAGGTGAGGGTTGACTCAACAATGTCGGCTCAATAAGCCTCCCATTTCAGGGTAAGATCGGGTAGATAGTTGGGGACATATGGTGCAATAAGAAATTCACGCCTACCCGATTTAGGGTTAGGAGAAAGGTATTTCTCTTAAGTACTGAATGCAGGTATTGAAGAATGAGCCCCACCTTCTCATTGCCCCGAGAGGGATCCGGTTTAGTGATTAGATCACAAAACAATTGTTCGTTAGAGGATCAATGGAACTTAAGGAGCAAGACGTAATATCAAGTGTAAAACAACATAATGACCCAGCCGGTATTACGAACAACCTGTGAAGGGTCGACTTACTAATTATGGTTAAATCATGTGGATACAAATATATCTACAGTGAGGAGAGTGTAACTATCGAGCCATAGTGGTGTGACTTGATATTTAACAAATACTGATTAATTTTCTCTAAAGAGTTTTAGCCAGTTAATCTTAAATTGTTAGAGCTAATGATCTGTAGGTCTATAAGGACTCTCTACTAGCTCATAAAACATGAACACCTTGAATTAATAAATTGAGTGAATTTGGAAAGATGTCAATTTGAATTGTTCAAATTGAAATTAGGGTTTGAATTTGAATAGTTCAAATTCAAATTAGGGTTTGTATAATTATATTCGATATAATTAATTAACGTTTAATTTATTGAAATTAAACAAAATTGGAGAGTTTATAATATGTAAATATTGATTTAAATATTAATTACATGAATAGGATTTATGTTTAATTAATTAATTTTCAATTTCAATTCAATTTGAGAAATTGAATTTTGATGTTTTAAATTTAATTATTTATGAATTAATTAAATCAAAATTTAGTTAATTTTTTAATTGATTAAAATTTGAATTCAAATATATAAAAATTGAAAATTAGATTTAAGTGGGATCTTCCGACATTTTCACAAAATTGAGGTGTTGCTACCACATACACACATAAATCTCATTTTCATACATGCAATTGAGGTGGCCTTGAGATGCCTCCTTTAGTGCCTACATGAAAAGAGTGGCTAGAAACACTCTAATTTGGCTGAGGCAAGAGAGGGTTGCTACTAGAAAAATGTTTTCTAAAGAAACCTTGTTCATCATCTAAAAGCTCATTTTTTCTTCACAAATTCACTTCAATCTGAGTTCCACCACTCAAATTCAAGGTTGAGAATAGTAGAATAGATCTCTTGGTGGTTTACTGTTGTATTGAAGCTGGAATCACGTGAAAAGCAGCTTGGAATTGGGAGAATTCATCAAAGCTATGTAGTTTAGAAACCCTCTTCTGAAGTTTCTATCTAAGTCCTAACAATGGTTATGTCCTATCTAAGTCCTAACATTCTATTTACTTCTGTTACATGCTAGTAGATCCTAACAATGGTTAAGTCCTTCAAGAGGAGTTTGAATGTACACTTATGGTACGTATGCCTTCAGGAGGATGTCATTTGGGCTTTGCAACACCCCAGGTACGTTCCAAAGTTGTATGATGAGTGTATTTTCCGATTTTATTGAAAAGTGCATAGAGGTGTTTATGGATGATTTTATTATTTACAGAAAGTCTTTTGAGGATTGCTTACATAATCTTAGCTTAGTATTAAAACGATGCATTGAGGCTAACCTGGTTTGAATTATGAAAATTTTCATTTTATAGCTTCTCATGGGATATTTTTAGGACATCTAGTTTTTGCAAGGGGGATTGAGGTAACTTCCCCTATCCAACATGTGTTAGGAAGATCTATTCTTTCCTTGGTAGTGCAGGTTTCTACAGGCATTTCATCAAGGATTTTTCAAACTTGGCTCTACCGCTATCAATATTGCTTCAGACGGATGTTCCATTTGATTTTGACAAGTGTCAGGAGGCCTTTGACACTTTAAAAGAGAATCTGACCACCAACCTAATTTTGCAACCTCCAAGATGGGACGTACCGTTTGAGACCATGTGCGATGCTAGTAATTTAGCAGTGGGAGCGGTACTAGGGAAAAGATTCGACAAGAAGAGTCACATCATATGCTTTGCGTCAAAGACCCTAAATCCTACCCAGATTAATTACACCATGACTGAGAAAGAGTTGTTGGCTATCATTTCTGCTTTAGATAAATTTCGTTCTTACATTCTTGGTTTTCCTGTTACTATCTTTACTGATCACTCTACTCCTGCTTCAGACGGATGTTGCATTTGATTTTGACAAGTGTTAGGAGGCCTTTGACACTTTGAAAGAGAATCTAACCACCAACCTAATTTTGCAACCTCCAAGATGGGACGTACTGTTCGAGACCATGTGCGATGCTAGCAATTTAGTAGTGGGAGCGATACTAGGGAAAAGAGTCGACAAGAAGAGTCACATCATATGCTTTGCGTCAAGGACCCTAAATCCTACCCAGATTAATTACACCATGACTGAGAAAGAGTTTTTGGCTATCATTTCTGCTTTAGATAAATTTCGTTCTTACATTCTTGGTTTTCCTGTTACTATCTTTACTGATCACTCTACTCTTCAGGTACCTGATGACCAAGAAGGAGTCAAAGCCCTAACTTGTGCGTTGGATACTCCTCCTTCAGGAATTCAATTTGACCATCAAGGACATGAAGGGAGCAAAAAACTTGGTAGCTGACCATTTGAGCAGGATAGTACAAGAAGAGGACCCTGTGCCCTTACGAGAGGACTTTCCAGACGAGTTCTTATTCTAGATTTCCACGCCCACTCCATGGTATGCTGACATGGTGAATTTCCTAGTTACTAGTAAGTTCCCTTACGACATGCCTAGTTCTAGGAAGGCCAAATTAAGGAATGATTCAAAGTATTTTGTTTGGGATCCACCATACCTTTGGAAGATTTGTTTTGACCAAATCATTAGAAGGTGTGTCCCAGATGAAGAGTTTGAATCTATGCTTACATTCTGTCATGAGACGGCCTGTAGTGGGCATTTTAGCTCTAGGAGAACTGCTAGGAAAGTTTTGGATAGCGGGTTGATCTGGAATTCTCTGTTCGTTGACTGTTTTGCATTTTTTAGTTCCTGTGAGAGACGTTAGAGATCAGGATCTTTGTCTAGTAGGAATGAGTTGTCATTAAATTCTATCCTTGTGTGTGAAACTTTTAATGTGTGGGGCATGGATTTCATGGGCCCTTTTCCTTCTTCATATGGTTTCCTGTATATTCTTTTAGCAGTTGATTATGTTTCGAAGTGGGTTGAGGCAATCCTCACTAGGACTAATAATGTTGCCATGGTTTCATGTTTCTTAAGAGCTAACATCTTTTCTAGGTTTGGCATACCCTGATCTATAATTAATGATCAGGGTGCTCATTTTTGGAATCGAACCATCAAAGCGCTCATGAGAAAGTATGGAGTTCACAATTGGGTTGCCATTCCATATCATCCTCAAACGAATGGACAAGCTGAAATATCAAGTATCCTGGAAAAGACTGTCAATCCAACCATAAAAGATTGAAGCACGCGCCATGATGATGCTCTTTAGGCCTACAGTACTGCATTTAAAACTTCTATTGGAAACCCGCCCTTTACGCTTGTCTACGAAAAGGCGTGTCATCTACGGATCGAAATTGAGCATAGAGCATATTGGGCTGTCAAGCAATGTCATATGAACCTAGCCCAAGCCGGTGAGGAGAGACTATTGGAATTATAGGAATTGGAGGAACTATGTCTGAAAGCCTATGAGAACTCAACAATATACAAGGAAAAGTGGAAATTAATATTGTTGGGGTTGATGCCCTAAAGTTTCGTATCTTGTAGTTTGTAAACAGATTGTACGAACACTTATGATGTATAATATATGATATTTACTTCACTTCTTGATTTTGCTCATCTTGATGTTTTATTTGTTTTACCACAAACCAATAAACTAAAATCCCTGGTTATCTTTATGTTACTTACGCATGTATGTGGTGACATACAAGTGGATCATGTCTTAAGAGATAACCAAAATGGTCTGTAGTAAATGGATATAGAAGGGAAACCTCATCTTGTTAATGCTACGGATGCAGCCCGCTTTGTGGAATAGTTACAGGTGTTATGACTTGTCATAGATGGTCTGATCCTGATCATTCGTGTAAGGGACATATGAGCAACGACGTCCTATATAAAGAGTTTGTATAAGACCTAACCATGAAGTGTTAACATCTCGTTATATAACACCATTCATGATAGAGACTTCACTTCGCTAGCATGACCATAGGTAATACGACCTCAATCCTGAGTGAGTTGGGAACTCCTGCCATTGAGGGCGGTCTTTTAATTTGCATGGGTGCGAGTGGCCAGGCCGCCGACTCAAACCTAACACTTTGGGGATTCGCCTGATTTGGGACCTGGGAACTCAGCTACACAAGATGGAATTTACTCCTTCCCCGAGGCAGGGGTAAGTAGATAGATAACTCCCTTAAAGGATGATTCCAGGGCTTGAACGATGTGGTGCCACACACCTTCTCATGACCCGAGAGGTGTTCACACATAGTTAGACTATGTTGTGTTGTTCATTAGAGGGATCAGTGGTACTTAAGGAGTAAAATGTAACTATAGGGGCAAAACGGTAAATTGGCCCAGCTGTACTTATGAGCATCTGTGAAAGGTGATCGTAATCATGATTCGTTATATCCAATGGACATAGAAATATATCTGTGGTAAGAAGAGTTCAGCTGTTAGTCTTTAGTGGAATGCCTTTAGTAGAATGTCTGGCAGTTAACGGATGGTGGATCTCGTGGCTAAAGAGTTTAGTCAGCTATTAGCATATCATTGGGGCTTCGAGCCATAGGTTCATAAGGTCTCTTTGGTAGCTTGGATACAAGTTGAGAATCAGTTTTTCGGTCAGTTTGAAATATTTAAATTGACAAGAGAGAGTTTGATTATATATGATATAATTGAACTGGTTAATAATATATGATATGATTGACTAAATGTATGAGATACATTATTTTGAAGGAAATAGGATGTAAGTATGATTTATATCAAGTAGAAGAGAAAACACTATAGTTGATATATGATATCAAACTATAGGTTATGAATATAATATGATTATATTCATTATTTTATTGATTGGGCAGTTACGAGATAATTGGCCGAAGTTTTCTCTGAATTCGTGCAATAGTCGGAAGTTCAATTCAGTTCTAGTAACTGAAGAATAAAATGAAAATTGTTTTCATTTTGAGATAGATACGCTTAATTGATCATGTTGTGAAAGTCTTCTATCGCTTAGTGTTGAGAGCCTATACAATAGCGCCCACTTACTAAACGATCGCACACCTGCGCTTTCCTAAACGATTGTATAGACGATCGCTTAGCTTTTACTAAGCGATTACTTACCTTTTCATAAACGATCGCTTAGCGCCTGAGCATAACTAAACGATCGCTTACCTTTTCATAGACGATCGCTTAGCGCCTGAGCATAACTAAACGATCGCTTACCTTTTCATAGACAATCGTTTAGCTTTTACTACAGGATCGTGTATCCCGTTCTAAACGATCAAGCACTCGACTATACGATAGTCTTCCCTTTCTCCCACTTGCTTAATCATAGTACACAATAGCCTTTCCTCTTCCCCTCAACCAATTCCATCAAAGCCCACCCTTTGGATTCTCACTGCAAGAATACTGAGGGCTCCGAGTGGTGGTGTCGTCCCCGGTTGCTTGTTGTTCGTGTGTTGCTGTTCGTGTAGACGACCATGGTGTTGTTGGGCAATTACTTGCTAGACGAGAAAGAGCAAGAGGATTTCGTTCACGGTGAAACCGAGATTTGTGAAGAAGAGTCTTCAACTGGTACGTTCTCACGGTCTTTTGTTTTTAATCTTTTAAGCATGTCGGTAATTTAGTGTTAGCAATGCATATCTGTTTGCTCGAATGTATATGTGGAAATTTTGTCATAATGAATTAAAAAGATCCGCTTTCGCTCATAGGTACTCTTATATAAGAGTTCCTTCAATTGGTATCAGAGCTAGGTTTTTTATATTCCAATTTCATTGTTGCAAAGAATTACATTTACATTCTCGGTGGGTGTAGCATGTCTACTCTCTGTTTTAATTGTTAAATCGTTTGTGGATGTGTGGATTAATGGAGTTTTCTGGGATGAAACCTAAGTTTGTTAAATTCTTTTATATTTCCAATTAATTGTAAAGGCCCCTGCATTTTTGGGCATAATTAATTCTATCGATTTTTTAGTCGTTCATGAAGAAGTTTGGAGGAAGGGATGTTGTTCTTCGAGGAATAAGACGATCAAGCGTTTTTCGGATCGTGTAGACGATGGGGTAGACGATCACTGAGTATCGGATGCTCGGGTGTCATTTAACGCGTGCGCACACTAGACGATCGTATAGCTCAATGAGCCTCATCGTTTAGTTACTGACTATATGATCGCGGAGTAATCGCAAGGTAAATCATTTACCTTTTCACATGTTAAGTGATCGTCTAGACGATTAGGCTTCGCAATCTCGTTGTCGTCTAAGCGATCATTTAGCTTTTCACACTATCTTTTAGTGTACGCTAAACGATCATTTACCTGGAGGCGTTTACTAAACGATGGAGCTCTGCCCAGCGGTTCAAGACCCGGTTCGCTTGTGAACCCGTTTGCTCGATGGAAAAATGTAATAGATAGAATTTTTTAATCTGGTTTTGTGTTGTTTCATCCCGGTCCATTAATCTTTGGTTTAATACATGAGATGCATGTTTAATTATATGTCATATGGTATGCACATATAGAAAAATCCCACCTTAGGTTAGACATTGGTCATGCATCATCTCTTTATTATAAATGTTATGATTTAGAGAAGCATGATTTAAATTACGTATGAGCATGCTCATGCATCATATAATATAAGAGTTATATTTATGCATGCATAAGAAGCATTGACATGCATCATATTTATATTATAATTGTTATAGTATAAGGGTGTATGGAAAGCATATTTGCTTGGTTATTACATGTATATAAAAGTTATGTATAGTAATGATCGGACATTGCATGAAGCATGACACATAGGTTACTTTATAAGGGTTATAAATACCTTGTTATGTGGCATTGTGTTTTAGTTGTTTCTTTTTAAATGTTAAAGAGAAATTAGAACTAAAAGCTATAAAAAAGACATGCATGCTCACTTAGATTTAGTTCATGGTTTTAAAGTGTTTAAAACTTGGATTATATAGACCTAAGATTACGGTTCTAATATGATTAGCAACCCTTAGGCTTTGATCTTTTAATCAGTTTAATAGGATTAAATTGGCTAATAAAAGGTTAAAGTGTAGCAAATCTATCTATAAGGAACTTTTTGTCTAAGGCGGGTTCTGTCTAGGCTGGGTATTTAAGTTGACGGAAACATAATACCCCTACCTGGGAACCTACCTGAAAAGGTGAATTAGATAAATTTGATGCATGCATGTAAGTTAAGGACAATCCATTAAAGTATTTAAATGTGACTAATTTCTTATTTATTTCATAGACAAAAGTTGTTTATGAGCAGACTTAAAAGTTAACTTAGACTAAAATCAGTAGCCGAATTGTCTAGGTTAATGAACCCCTGGGTAGAACATTCAGTGGGAGGTACTTGGGGTATATGATGTTTCATTTAAACCTTTCACGTTTCTCCCTTATAGTCCACATCGTTAGATCTACACTCGGCCTCGTGGCACCCTGGGAGTGTCCCCCTAAAGGATGGTGTTTGGGTAGGTCAATATCAAGGTGGATGGTGAGAATGTTCGTAGTAAGTGGGAGCAGGAAGTGCGACAACATATCCCACGGCCTCCCTCATTGGATTGAATAAAGTTTCTGTGCATCGCCTCGAGGCACCTTAGGAGTGTCCCCCTATAGGATGGCAGTTTTGCGTGTTTCTTTATTTAATCTCCTGTAAGAGGATAAGGTTACTTAGTCTCTTATCCTAATCTGTTTCTTCCTTACGGTAGGCTCATTAGGGCGGGACTCTGGTGTCGAAAGCGAGGGGTCACACTTAGGCGAAATTGTTAAGGGTTAACAATTCTAAAGGGATCAATAGTACTTAAGGAGTGAGATGTAACTACAGGGGAAAATGGTAAATTGGCCAAACTGTACTTACGAGCATCTATGAAGATTTATCGTTCTTATGATTGGTTATATCCAATGGACACAGAAATATATCTGTGGTAAAAAGAGTTCAGTTGTCGGGCTTTAGTGGAATGTCTGGCAGTTAACAAATGGTGGATCTCGTGGCTAAAGAGTTTAGTCAGCTATTTACGTACCATTGGAGCTTCGAGCCATAAGTCCATAAGGTTTCCTTGGTAGCTTGGATACAAGTTAAGAATAAGTTTTTGGGTCAGTTTGAAATATTTAAATCTACAAAAGAGAGTTCAATTATATATGTATAATTGAACTGGTTAATTATATATGATATGATTGATTGAATGTATGAGATACATTATTTTGGAGGAAATAGGATATAAATATGATTTATATCAAGTAAAGGAGAAAACACTATAGTTGATATATGATATCAAACTATAGGTTATGAATATAATATGATTATATTCATTATTTTATTAATTGGGCGATTATGAGATAATTGGCCGAAGTTTTCTCCAAATTCATGCGATAGTGGGAAGTTCAATTCCTTTCTAGTAACTAAAGAATAAAATGAAAATTGTTTTCATTTTGAGATAGAGACGCTTAATCGCTCATGTTGTGAAAGTCTTCTATCGCTTAATGTTGAAAGCCTATACAATAGCGCCCACTCACTAAACGATCGCACACCGGCACTTTCCTAAACGATTGTATAGACGATCGCTTAGCTTTTACTAAGCAATTGCTTACCTTTTCATAGACGATCGCTTAGCGCCTGAGTGTAACTAAACGATCGCTTACCTTTTCATAGACGATCGTTTAGCTTTTACTACAGGATCGTGTATCCCGCTCTAAATGATCAAGCACCCGACTATATGATAGTCTTCCCTTTCTCCCACTTGCTTTATCGTAGTACACGATAGCCTTTCCTCCTCCCCTCTACCAATTCCATCAAAGCCCACCCTTTGGATTCTCACTTCAAGAATACCGAGGGATCGAGCGGTAATGTCGTCCCCGGTTGCTTGTTGTTCCTGCACTGCTGTTCGTGTAGACGACCGTGGTGTTGCTGGGCAATTACTTTCTGGACGAGAAAGAGCAAGAGAAGTTCATTCACGGTGAGACCGAGATTTGTGAAGATGAGTCTTCAACTGGTACGTTCTCTTAGTCTTTTGTTTTTAATCTTTTAATCATGCCGGTAATTTAGTATTAGCAATGCATATCTGTTTGTTCGAATGTACATGTGAAAATTATGTCACAATGAATTGGAAAGATTCGCTTCCATTCATTGATACTCTTGTATAAGATTTACTTAAATTACATGATAAAGGTCTCTTGAGGAAGAAATTTCGAGTTGGACAGAAAGTGTTGCTCTACAATTCATAGTTATCATTTATGCCCGATAAACTATAATCTAAATTGTTTGGTACCTTTGAGGTTATTAACTTATTTCCTTATGGTGCAGTAGAGATTAGGAGTCTAAAGATGGGGAAGGAATTCAAAGTGGACAGGCACCACCTTAAAATTTTTAGTGGAGGAGAAGTCAACACGGTTTGCTCAAGCTTTATGTTGACTCCATCTTCTATCACTTGAGCCCTCATCACTAGGCGTCTAGCAAAAGACGTTAAATGTTGCGCTACCTGGAGGCAACCAGGAGTTTGAATTTTTTTTGCTTTCTATTTTGTTTCTTTTATTTACTTTTTGATTTAAGAGGGGTTGTCTACATTTACTTTTCTTCTTAGAAGAATCACAATTTTGGCTCTTGGAAGAATACTTTCAAATGATCATGTTTGTGCCCAAAAATCCAAGGGAGTTTTTTTGTTCCCTCTTGCTTCTTTTTCCTTTTGTCCTTAGCATGAGTTAAAACCTGAATATACATTGAGGACAATGCATAGCTCTTAAGTTAGGGGTGGGCGAAGCATGCTTCGTAATTGAATAATTTGATTGAAAATCTGAATTGTTGTCTTGATTCTGTCATGATGAATACTTAAATATTTGTTCGTTTTGTTTTCCATTTCCTTTCAATGACAATTTAATGACGCACTCAATGGGTTGCTTGTTCTTAGGAAGGAGTAATTTTCACAATAAACCTAGGTTGAAAATTTTTCTTTTTTAAATCCCTAGAAACGGATTATCCATCTTGGATTTTCGTTGTCACTTTGAAAGCCCCCTATTGTCTTGGGAGCAACTTTTAGTGCCTGAGAGTAAAACTAGATAGTGAGAAAATAATAGCCTTGCGTGTAAAAAACAAAAAAAAAAAAAAAAAAGAGAATTATACTAGTTGCTTTTCTCTTCTGAGAAAAAAGAAAAATAAAAATAAAAGAAAAAAAATGCATATAAAAATGAGGCANAAAAAAAGAGAATTATACTAGTTGCTTTTCTCTTCTGAGAAAAAAGAAAAATAAAAATAAAAGAAAAAAAATGCATATAAAAATGAGGCATAACTGGTGTGCCTGCAAAAAAATTAGTGTGCATGTGTGCATGGATAGAGGTGAAAAGAGCCACCGCCGTGTCTAGTTAGGACCCGCGAGAAAAGAGTGATAGGTTCCCGGCAGTTGAATGTGAAAGCTAGCTCTTTAGGTAAAATTGATGCCCTCTATGTTTTGTGTGCATGAGTTTTGGGCACTACTAGATAGTGTTGCTCTTTGATATGCAATAACAGTATGTCTCGAGATAATTTTCGAGCCAGAGTAGAGGGAAGATGAGATGGGAGTAGGATAAAATTTTTCCGAGTACTTTTCGATTTACGAAAAAGTTTCGTGTCTTAGTGTTTCATTCATACATGGCTTTGATTGAAAAATAACTTTTTTATAACAAGTCTCAATTGAGTGATTGTTTGATTTTGATTTGTGATGCGACCGTTAAGATTGTTGAGATTAGAGAAAGGATTCGATGAATGGCTTGAACGATTTTCTTATCAATTTCCATGACTAAGTGTTATAATCTTGCTCGAGACGATCAAGTCTTAAGTTGGGGGTGTTTGTTACCTCTCAAAAAGAGCTAAGTTTATGGTCTTAACTATCCTGTATTTGGGTAATTTTTGTACTTTATTTGTCTTATTTTGTAAGAGAATTGACTCAATGGAGCAAGTACGTTGCAAGAATGAAGAATAAAGCAAAAAGGAAAGAAAAATCGGGAGTCAAATGCATCAAATCCAGCTGAGATGCAAAAGGACAATTCTGCCATATTCTAGCATTGCAACACTCTTCATAAGCTTAAGTCCAATGCTCATTCAACGTTGAAAGGCAGTAGCATCAGGTACAGGGCAGCATTGCAATGCTACCCCAAGCGTCATGACGCTCTGGAGTTCGATCATCGCTAGCATTCCAACACATCTTAACGCTTCACTCCAACGCCTGAGAACATAACACTCAGCGTTGCAACGCTTCTTAAAAATATGAGTAAGGTACTTGGTTCCAAAAGTGGGAAAACCCCACTTTTGGTTTTTCATTTTTCTTTTCTTTTTTTTTTTTCATTTTGAAAACTATTTTCAATATTAAAAAAGATTTTCAGTTTTTAATTCAAAAACAAAACTGAAATTTTATTAATTTTACAAAAAATAATTCAAAATTATTTTTTCTAATAAAATTAATAATTAATAATTAATTAAACAATTTAATTAATTCTATTGATTTAATATCAAATATTAAATTAATTTAATATCAATTCCACCTTTTTGAAACCCTATTCATGAATTTAATATTTAAATCATATTTAAATATTAACCAATTCTCCAATTTTGTTTAATTCAAAAATTAAACGTGTAATTATATCACATATAATTACTTAATCTCTTATTTCATATTTGAACGATTCAAATCAACTTATCATGCCACTAAGGCTAATCCGTTTGTGAGCTAGTAGGGGGACCTAGTGGACCTACAGATCATGGGCTCCAACAATTCGAGATTAATTGGCTAAACTCTTTACACCGAATTAATCCCCATTCTTAACTACTAGATCACTCCACTAAAGCCCGTAGTTCCACTCCCCTCAATGTAGATATATTGTGTCTACTCGATATAACCATGATTAGTAAGCTAACCCTTCACAGGTTGTTCGTAATAACGGCTAGGTCAAAACGCTATTTTACCCCCAAGATTACCTTTTGTTCATTACGTCTCACTAATTCTCTAATGAACAATTGGTTTATGATCTGATCATCAAATTGAGCCCCTCTCAGACCAATGAGGGGGTAGGGCCCCTTGTTCAAGACCTAGAGTCAACACTTAAAGAAAAGATCTCTCTACTATCCCTGAAAGTGAATGGGAGTGAATTCCATCTTGCACCTTATGTCCCCAGCTATCTACTTAGTCTTACCCCTGAAATTGGAGGCTTATTGAGCCGGTGCTGTTGAGCGAACCCTCACCTTTACAAATCTAAGGATAATCTTGTATAACAACAGTTCATAGTTAGCTCAGGATTCAGGTTAAGTTACCTAGGTCATCATTGTTAAATAGTCAGTCTTAAACAGTAAACATCGATATAAAGTAAGAGTGACTTATTTCTTAGTTCGATCTTCAGCAAACTCATTGCATAGGATGCCCCCACTCCTCATATCACTGCATGTACGAATCAGGATCTCTTCGTCTGTAATACTTTACAACTCCTTGTAACAACTGTAGAGTAGGCTGCATCCGATAGTGTTACCAAAATAAGACACCTAACCTTATTGATATACTATAGATCATTTAGACTATTTACTCGAACCTGATCCACTCTTATGTCTCCACATAAAGTTCGAGTACTCATGTAATAGTCATGGATCTTTTAGTTTATTGGATTTATTTCTAAAACGAAATAATCAATTCATATATTCAATATAACTTTATTGAATCAAACTTCAATAACAACTTTATTGATTTACAAAATGAGTTTATTGTTTACAAACCACGATTTTTAGGACATACAACCCAACAGAACGAGGATCCAACTTCTTAGCATTTGTCACCAACATATGTGCAAGACAACCCCAGATTATGAAGTAATGTAAACTCGGTTTACGCCCCTTCCATAACTCGAAAGGTGTTTCAGAAACACTCTTCGAGCAAACATTGTTAAAGATGTGAACAGCAGTCTTTAATGCATACCTCCAAAATGAGTTAGGAAATTGAGAATAACTCATCATAGAATGAATCATATCTATAACGTTCTATTTCTCCTATCTGACACACCGTTTTGCTAAGGTTTACCAGGTGCTGAGAGTTGGGATTGAAATCCATGTTCTATCATATAGTCTTGGTATTCTAAGTCTATGTACTCTCCGCCCTGATCAGAACGAAGGGATTTAATTGTTTTACCCAATAGGTTTTCAACTTCAGTCTTATATTCTTTGAACTTTCCAAAAGATTTCGACTTATGTTCCATTAGGTATAAGTAATCATACCTTGAATAATCATCTATGAAAGAAATGGAGTATTTATACCCTTCTGTAGCCTTTACATTCATTGGACCACAAAGATCCGAATGTATGAGCTCTAAGGGCTCTTTAGCTCTATAACTTTTTTTACTAAAAAGTCTTTTAGTCATTTTTCCTTCAAGACAGGATTCACATAGAGATAATGAATCATATTCTAAATTGCTTAGAAGTTCATTCTTTACCAATCTCCCGATTCTATCGAGATTTATGTGGCCAAATCTCAAATGTCGTTTTTACTTGGAGAAATTCTTCATCTTTTTGTTTGAGTATTTGTAGTTTTAAACATCTCATGATTTAAAAGTGCTTTTGATTCAATTGGTCATAACACATATTAGTTGTCCTCTAGTTTATTTGAATAAACAGTCACACCATTTTTCATAATGAACGTTTCATTTGAATTAAAAGAAACAAAGTATGTTTGTTCAATTAAACAGGGAATAGAAACAAGGTTCCTCCTTATTTTGGGAACAATGTATAAGTTTTTCAAAAACAAAAATCTATTTCCAAAAAACAACTTAGTAGCTCCACAACACGAGCTGAAATGACGTCTCCTATTTCGACCTTGAGCGTCATTTCACCCTCTTCAAACTGCTAAAAGGAACTAATTCCCTGTAAAGAAGAACAAATGCGATTAGTGGCTCATAAATCAAGTATCCAAAAATTATGGTCGTTTTCCATTAAACAAGTTTTCAAGACTAGTAAATCATATTAACCTTCCTTTTTTTTTTCTTTTCAGCAAGGTCCTTAGGAAAATTGTTTTTCCAGAGACCACCCACATTATAGTGGAAACATTTACTTTTGTCAGCCTTAGCTTTACCCTTGCCTTTCCCAGCAATGGGAGTCTTCCCCTTCCCTCCTTTTTTTTCTGGATTTTCTTAGAACCAGATGATGAAGAAATAGACTTAGTTCTTAAGGATGAACCCTTATGGAATTTTTTGGAATGAGCAACATTTGCCTCTCCTTCTACTGATCTCTTACATTTCATAAGGGACTGAAAAGTCTGTAACTTATTTAGAAGGGTAGTAAAATCTTACTGTATTTTGTTCATAACCGCATTATTGTGGAATTGAAGAAAACTCTTCGGAAGAGATTCTAAAATAAAGGACATCTAACTCTTCTCGTCAATGACCGCATCGTTTATTTCGGCGAAATTGAACTTGACCATCAGGTCGAGAACGTGTTCTCTCACTGATTGGCTTTCTTTCATATGTACATTGTAAATGCACTTGAGGGCCTCGTACCGAATCTAAATGGATGGTTGTCCAAACATCTCTTGGAGAGACTCCATGATCTAACATGCAAACATCATGGCTTCATGTTTCTTGGTAAAAATGTCAGACGAACATGCCAAGATGTAGACTCGAAACTTATTATTGGCCTTTGTTTAATGGTCATAAGCATCCTTCAACGCTTGTAATGCATTTCGAGAAAGCACTGGAAGACATTCCTCCTTCAAGACAAACCGTAGATCATCAATAAACAAAATCGTATTCAGGTCAGATTTCCACGTTGCATAGTTTTCACCTGTTAATTTCTAATTTTTAAGTAAAGATATGATTGTGCAAGACATGCTGAAACATATAACAATCAATTGACCATATTATTTATATTTGTCATAACCTATTACTTAATTATCCAATCAATTTTGCAAAAACATAGGTAAATATAGAACCCTAATTAAACTATTAATTTTTATTATTATTTTTTTTTTTGCAACGGTACTTCAGAGATTTAGAGCAACAGCCACCGAAGGGTGATCAACCACTCCTCCCCTGAATTAAGACAATCTCAACCAAACACTAATACCAAAATAACTCTTATTCCTATAGTTTTTAGCTACCATTGTTTCGATCCAAGATTCATCAACTAACTTAATTCATCATGTAGTGTGACCCTCCCATTTTCGGATCTCAGGGGTACGCTTCAATAGGCTACCGAAAGGAAAGACAACTATTGAAGATTAACCTAAGAAACCCTATCCATTGCTAAAGTTTGCGTTATTCTGACCCCTAGGTTTAGGCCCTCCAAAGAGATGGTCGTTCTAGGACAACATGCATGCGAACCATAGGAATCTCACGGTACAACCTAATGGAGGAGACCATAGGATATGTTGACATGCAAACACTTTCCGAAGAGAGGCCACGTCCGAGTCGACACGAAGTCGACCATGAATCTCTCGGTGTGAACTCTTAAGGACGTGAGAGCTGAAATTTGATATGTCACATCTACCAATATCCTCCCACTAAAGTATTTTAAAGTTTTAGGATTTTATTATACTTAGTTAAAACCCGGCTAATGAATTTATCTAAGTCCTTTTAAATTTGCTCAATATAACATTTATATTGAATAATTTAACAATACTTGATTTCATTTATTAAACTATTTTAATAAAATCAATCATTTATTGCATGCTTATAAAATATTTGTCCAATTCACCTTCCAGGTTGGTTTCCAGGTGGAGGTGTTCCGTTTCCGTCAACTTAAATATCCCTTCTAGATAGAATCTTCCTTGGACAAAGGTCTCTTATGGGCAATTAGTATATAAATTTAATCTTTTAATTAAATTCATTTTAATCCTATTAAAACAAATTAAAAAGACTAACCTATTCCTAATCTCATTAGAAATAACAAATAAGTCTAGGTTGAATAATTTTAAACTCTTTAAAATTAATTTAGACCTATGTTTGCTTGCAACTCTTGATTATAGATTTTAAACTATCTCATTAAAACTATAACACTTATATTTTAATGATTTATTAAAACCTATAAATTTGCATCTAATAACATTTATCTAAGTAATATCATGCTCAATGCAAATTCAATTTTCATTTGATGAATATAACACATATAAAAATCAATCATGAAAGACAAGCATTCATATACATCACTCCAGTATTTATATAACATTTTTTATATATAGTATGATGCATGGACATGGTTAGGTTAATCATACATCACTAACATAACACTATATTATGATGCATGAGCATGCTTATTTAATCATGCATCTATAAAATATAACCCTTTATATTTAATTATGATGCAGGTACATGTTTATCCTAAGGTAGGTATTTTTTAATCTATATGGCATACAATATGTAATATAAATTCAAATATTAATTTAAACATCCATCCCATGCATAATTAAATTAATTTAAACAGACCAATTTTGACACCTTAATGTAAAATTAATTGATTAAATTAATATAACTATTATATTAATTTGATTGATTAAATAAAATAATTAAATAATTACAAAGGTATTAGGGTAAACAGTTGCTGAAAAACAACTCGTGCACGCCGCTTGCGTTTCGTCAACTCTCAGAGCGTTGCAACGCTGCGACTGATGTGTGTTGCTCTGCCTTTTAGTGTTGCAACGTTGATCGACAGAATGCTTCTGTTCTGCATGTTTTTTGGCTATGACCTTTCCCCGAACACTTTTATTTCTTCCCTATCGCTTCACCAATCGTTGCTCTTTCGATCAACACGGACTTACAAACTCAAAGTTGATAGAATTAGTATGCAAATAACAAAGACAGTCAAGATCATTGAACACTCTGATTCAATCAATTTTAGCATCTAAGCAAGCATGTTCATAAATTAAAATAGGGTTTCTGAAAACTAAACTTTAAAGAACTCTTTAATCTTCAGTTCCAGCTTAAATCTTCATAGGAAAACCTTGTAGACTACCACTTGATCTTCTCTACTATTCTCTAGGACCTTAGATTGGATAGTGGTATCCAAAATGAATTAGAATTTGAGAGAAATTAGAATGCAAAAGACTGGTTTTTGAGCTTAAGGTAGAAGAACACTTCTTTTACCAAAATTCCATAAAAATCTCATTTTTCATGTATCTAAAACTCAATCAGTTTTCTTGGTTTTTGTCAAAATTACGATGCAACTCATATTGCATCAATGACTGACACCAAATATGTGAGATTTGAGTGGGAAAATAGTGTCAAATGTGGAGAAAATCCACTATATTCAATTTTGGATTAAAAAGCAATTTTTATTGAATTTTTAATAAAATTTAATTTTTAATTTAATTTTAAAAAATCAAATTAAAACCAAATTGATTTAAATGTTTGAATTTTCACAAAATTCAAATATCCAATTTTTAAATAAAATTAATTCAAATAATTAATTTTAAATAAAATTTATTTTATTAATTAAATAATTTAATATCCAATATTAAATTATTAAAACACCAATTCTACAATCATGAATCCCCTATTCATGTAATTAATATTTAAATAAAACTTAAATATTATCCAATTCTCCAATTCTGTTTAATACGATAATTAAACGTGTAACAATATCGTATAAAATTACTGATTCCCTTAAATCGAATTTGAACATTTCAAATTTACTTATCACGCTATACTAAGGTTTAATCCATTTGTGAGCTAGTAGGGGGGCCTCATGGACCTACAGATCATAGGCTCCAACGATCTGAGATTAATTGCCTAAACTATTTAAATCAAATTAATCAACGTTCGTTAACTATCAGGTCACTCCATTAAAGTCCAGAAGTTGCACTCCCTTCACTGTAGATATATATCTGTCTACTCGATAGAACCACAATCAGTAAGTCAACCTTTCACGGGTTGTTCGTAAGAACGACTGGGTCAAGAGTTGTTTTACCTACGAGATTACATCTTGTTCCTTAAGTCTCACTGATCCTCAAATGAAAAACTAGTTTGTGACCCAATCGCCAAACCGAGTCCCTCTAGGGCCAATGAGAGGATGGGACCCTTTGTTCAAGACCTGGAGTGAGTACTTAAGAGAACAACCTCTCTACTATCCCTAAAAGCGGGTAGGAGTGAATTCCATCTTGCACCCTCTATCCTCAGCTATCTATCTGGTCTTATCCCTAAAATGGGAGGCTTATTGAGCCAGCGCTGTTGAGCCAACCCTCACCCATGCAAATCTAAGAATAATCTCGAATAAACAAGAGTTCATAGTTAGCTCAGGATTAAGATTAAGTTACCTAGGTCATCGGTTTGAAATAGTCAGTCTTAAATAGTAAAAAACGTTATAAAGTAAGAGTGATTTATTTCTTGGTCTGATCTTATACAAACTCTTTGCATAGGACGCCCCTACTCGCATGTCTCCACATGAATGATCCAGGATAACATCATTTGTACAAAGTACAAAGTAGGCCGCATCCGATAGTATTTTCAAAAGAAGGTATCCAGCCTTATCTGTATACTTATAGACTATTTTAGCTATCTACTTGAACTTGATCCACTCTTATGTCTCTATTTAAAGTCTAAGTACTCATGTCATAGCCATGGATCTTAGTTTATTGAATTTAGTGCAATTTACATATTCAATAATAATTTTATTAAACAAAACCTCAATAACATCTTATTGAAAAAAGTAAAATATGTTCAATCTTACAAACTGCGAGTTTTAGGACAAACAACCCAACAAACTCCCACTTGGACTAAAACTCTAGTGGGTTTATTATATACAAATATATACAATATTGAGTGTGAAAGAATAAATACAATAAACTAAGGCATCAAATATCCCATAATTCTCCCACTTGCCCTAAATTTACCTATCTCATAGTCCTAGTCCCACTAGGTGACCCTCAAACACTTTGCCAGGAGGGCCTTCGTAAAAAGATAAGCTAAGTTGTCTTCTGAGGCTATCTGCATCACGATCACGTCTCCTCGGTATACATGCATCTTATCTTTGTTATAGATTTTAAATGTCTAATCCATTTTTGTAACAACTTATAAAACTTTAGACATGCTTTCCATTTATAACTAACATCAAGCATTTCAGGATTTAACATAACACTTTATATTAAACACTTGAAACCCTAAACATGTATACTATATATTATAACCTTTTATAACATACTTTCAAAGCATGCTACATGATTTCTATGGTGGGATTTTAAATCTACATGGCATATTATATGCACGTACAAGATTACCATACATTCATAATGCATAAATAATTAAACACACACTGATATGGACTAGTTTTGGCATTCTAAGCAAGCAAATAGCCAAAATTATTACAATAATAAATAAAAACAACTTCAAACTGCCTCTAGACTTCACAAACCGACCCGAACCCAATGAACCGGACCTCCAAGGCTTGAACTGGCGAAAATCGGGCTGAACCAATCCTCTAAGACCCAAACCGGCTAAACTGGTTCATCAGGTCGCGTGCGTACATTCTAGACTGTAATGAAAAGCATTGCAACGCTTCATCCCAGCGTTGCAACGTCATGGGATTTTGGGTTGTCTGAAGAGTAGCTTTGCAACGCTTTAAGGGCAGTGTTGCATGCTACATGATAGTAGCTTCATTTTTTATTTTCTTCGACTGGCCTTTCTTTCTTCTTTCTTCAATTACAACCTAATTGCAACTCTATTGACTCTTACAAATTTACAGACACTTAATCACATATTAAGACCCATAAACAAAGAGCCAATTACAACAACTATCACTGAATTGAAGAGAATTAAAATTCCAAAAACTGAAATTATCCATATCATCTCTCATTTTCATACAACCTATGAAAACCACCCACCAAGCTAAAATTAACACAAATTGAGTGCTTAAATCATGCTCTGGTACTAATTGATAGAGTTAGCATGCAATTAGCAGAAGCAATCAAGATCTTTAAGCACTCTAATTCAATGACTTTTATCATCTAAGCAGGCATGTTCATAAACTAAAATAGGGTTTGTGAAAACTAACCTTTGAATAACTCTTTAATCTTCAGTTCCAGCTTGAATCTTCATAGCAAAACCTTGTAGACTATCACTTGATCTTCCCTACTATTCTTTAGGACCTTATATTTGATGGTGGTATCCAAAATGAGTTAGAATTTGAGGGAAATTGGAGAGCAGAAGACTGGTTTTTTAGCTTCAAGGTAGAAGAACACTTATATTACCAAAATTCCAGAAAATTTTCATTAATGACTCTAAAACTCAGTCAACTGTCCTAGTTTTTGTCAAAACTATCATGCAACTCATATTGCATCAATAAATGACACTAAGTATGTGAGATTTAAGTGGGAAAATAGTGTCAAATGTGAGGAAAACCACTATATTCAATTTTGGATTAAAAACAAATTTTATTGAATTTTTAATAAAATTCAATTTTTAATTTAATTTTCAAAAATCAAATTAAAACCAAATTGATTTAATTGTTTGAATTTTCAAAAAAAAAAAANATTTTCAAAAAAAAAAAACAAATATCCAATTTTTAAATAAAATTAATTCAAATAATTAATTTTAAATAAAATTTATTTTATTAATTAAACAATTTAATTAATTAAAATAATTTAATATCCAATATTGAATTATTAAGACACGAATTCCACAATCATGAATCTCTATTCATATAATTAATATTTAAATAATATCCAATTCTCCAATTCTATTTAATATGATAATTAAATGTATAATTATATCGTACATAATTACTGATTCCCTTAAATCGAGTTTGGGCGTTTCAAATTTACTCATCACGCTATACTAAGGTTTAATCCGTTTGTGAGCTAGTAGGGGACCTAATGGACCTACAGATCATAGGCTCCAACGATCCGAAATTAATTGGCTAAACTCTTTAAACTGAGTTAATCAACGTTCGTTAACTATCGGATCACTTCACTAAAGCCCAGTAGTGCACTCTCCTCATTGTAAATATATTTATGTCCACTTGATAGAACTATAATCCGTAAGTCAACCCTTCACGGGTTGTTCATAATAACAGTTGGGTCAAGAGTTGTTTTACCCCCGAGATTACATCTTTGTTCCTTAAGTCCCACTAATTCTCTAATGAACAATTGATTTGTGATCCAATCACCAAACTGAGTCTCTCTCGGGCCAATGAAAGGATGAGGCTCCTTGTTCAAGACCTGGAGTGAATATTTAAGAGAACAACCTCTCTACCATCCTTAAAAACAAGTAGGAGTGAATTTTGTCTTGCACTCTATGTCTCCAGCTATCTACCCGGCCTTATCCCTAAAATGGGAGGCTTATTGAGCCGACGCTATTGAGCCAATCCTCACCCATACAAATATAAGGATAATCCTGAATAAACAGGAGTTCATAGTTAGCTCAGGATTAAGGTCAAGTTACCTAGGTCATCGCTTTAAAATAGTTAGTCTTAAACAGTAAACAATGTTATAAAATAAGAGTGACTTATTTTTTGGTCCGGTCTTATACAAACTCTTTGCATAGGATGCCCCCACCGTATGTCTCCACATGAATGATTCAGAATCACATTGTTTGTACAAAATACAAAGTGGACCGCATTCGATCCGATAGTGTTTCTAGAATAAGGTACCCAACCTTATCCGTATACTTATAGACCGTTTTGACTATTTACTCGAACTTGATCCACTCTTATGTCTTCACATAAAGTCCAAGTACTTATGTAATAGTCATGGATCTTAGTTTATTGGATTTAATAGTGCAATTTAAATATTCAATAACAGTTTTATTGGACAAAACCTCAATAACATCTTTATTGGAAAAAAAAAATATATGTTTAATCTTACAAATTGTGAGTTCTAGGACATACAACCCAATAGAAGCAAGAATTAAAACGCCCAAAAAATACAATGGACCCTTACATTTTAATCAAATTAAAAGTAATCTAGTGCCAAAATCGAAAGCATCCAATTTTGCAAACCCACATTAAAACATTCCAAATGCAGAATATTAAACCTACCTTTAAACTGATTTTATTTCGAAAAATATGAAGAATAAAGAAGCAAGAAATTGGCTCTGATACCAATTGAACGGATCGAATACCAAGCATTTTATGTGAACATCTTGCATCCCACAATTCGATTTTTACATAAACAAGTTCATTGTACTAAAACAAAGTATAAACATGTAAATTAGCATGCTTTAGGGAAAAAATTAGAACCATTCTTATCTTTGTAGATTTTCAAGTGCCACGAACGATCCTCTCGAAGTTCGAACGAACGGATCCTCCAATGATCTTGATCACGAACGATTTTTTGAACAATCTCGAATACTACCACGAGAGTAACCTGGTTATTCTGTAGGATTCCAAGAGAGGGATATATGGTATCCAACTATTAGGAGAGAGAGAAAGGAGAAAAGGATTTTGGAGAGTAGAGAGGATTCTCTTTGCGGCTTTGGAAAACTTTTGCATAATAACACTTGTGTGTTGTTGTGCATTGTCACTGTGTCTCAAACGAGCTATAGGGAGATCTTTATATAGAGAATGGGCAAACCCTTTTCCTAATCCTTTTCCTATTTCCCTTTTCCACAATTAATTAATAAAATAATACTTATTTAATTAATTAGCCTTATTTAATTAATTAGCCCAATTAATTAAATAACATTCATTTAATTTAATTTGCACATTAACTAAATAACTATTTATACATTAAATCCAATTTAATGTATGTATATTTAATTATCATAAATATCGCATGTATATGTGCAAAACCACTTTATTAATTAATTCTTTGTGAATTTAATTCACTTAAATTAATTAATTGAATCTTATTCAAATATTACATTCCAATTTAATTTGAATTATAAATCATATCCATATTTAATTATATATTAATCACATTAATATATAATTTCCTTAAATTAATTTGAACGATTCAAATCATCTATTTTAAATATCCTCTAGTGAGCTAACAAAGAGACCTGGTGGACGTGTAAATCAAAAGTTCCAACGATATGAGATTAATTAGCTAAACTCATTAACCAAATTAATCATATTCGTTAACTATGGGTACACTCCACCAAAGACCCATAACTGCACGCTTCTCACTACATATATATTTCTATGTCCATGATATAGACCAATAACAGCAAGTTAGTCCTTCACAAGTATTCGTCTCTTGGGTTACCTCTAACTCCTTAAGTACTAATACTCCTCTAATGAACAACCTGTTTATGGTCTAACCAATAAACAGAAACCCCTATCGGGTCAATGAGAAGGTAAGACCCTTTATTTAAGTCTTGGAGACACCACTTAAGGGAACACTCATCGACTTACTCTTAAGGTAGGAAGGAGTAAATTCCATCTTGTATTATTATGTTTCCAGCTCCCCACTCGGTTTTGTCCCTAAAATGGTAGGCATATTGAGTCAACAAATTGGCCACCCTCATCCATATAAATCAAAGGACAATCTCTCATGAATAGGAGTTCATAATATACTCTGGATTAAGACTATGTTGCCTAAGTCATCCTATTGAAATAGAAACCTAACTAGTTAACGGTGTTACATCTAGTGGTTACTATTTCGTAGTCCAGTCTTATGCAAACTCATTGCATAGGATACCTCCACTTGCATGTAAGCTACACGAACGCATCAGATCATTGCATTTGTATCAAATACAAAGTAGGTCGTATCCATAGTGTTATCAAGATAAGGTGCCCATTCTTATTATTATACTATAAACCCTTTGTTTTATCGTGTAAACGATCACGGAGAGTTTAGTACATGATGGTTGGAGATGCGTTGCTTCGTCTGGACGGTTTAAGACCCATTTCGCCTGTTTAAACCAGAGACTCCTTGTTTTTGTAATATTTAGCTTTAATTTTATGGTTTTAAGGCAATTTTACCCGATTCATCAACATTGCTTTATTACACATGTGATGTATAGTGCTTATATGGCAAAGTGTTTGACATATAGTTTAAAAACACATCTTAGTTTGTGCAATTATTCATGCATCATGTATTATAAATGTTATAATCGAACATGAAGAAATGTCATGAAATCATGCGCATGCATCATGAAATATAAGAGTTATATTTTGCATGCAGTGAGCATTATCATGTATCATCCTTTTATTATAAGTGTTACAGTCTAAGGGTGAATAGAAGCATGTTGTGCTTGTTTTATTGTTGTTTTGTATAAGTGTTATATAAAAGAAGTAGCAATGAATGAACAATGCATTGAGCATGACACTTAGGTTGTTTATAGTCGTTATGAATGTCTTGCATGCGTTAGCTTAGCATTGTGGTTTGTGTTGTTTCCGTTTATAAGTGTTATAAAGGAAATTAGACCTAAAATCAATAACAAATAGTTGCATGCGGACTTAGGGTGAACTCAATTTGTTTTTTTTTTAAATGATTTTAAAATTGGATTGAGATAGACCTAAGTTCAAATGGTTCTAGTAACCTAGATTAATCTTTTAAAATCGGTTTAATAGGATTAAATGGATTGGCATAAAAGATTAAACTTGTTTTAAATCTATCTATAATGGACCTTTTGTCTAAGGCGGGTTCTTAAGTTGACGGAAACGTAACACTCCTACCTGGGAACCTACCTGGAAAGGTAGATTAGATATATTTTCAATAAGCATGCGAAAATTTGGTCAAAGACTCCGTTAAAGAGTTTAATGGATGATGATCAAAAGTTGTTTAACTATCCAAGGTAAAAGTTACTCTTGGACAAACCTAAAAGTCACTTAGTTAAAATTCTTAACCGTGTTTTTTCTAAGTAAACTAAACCCTAGGTTATAAAATACTTAGTGGGAAGAACAGATGTATCTGATATGTCTATGATTCCACTCACGTTTCTCCCTGTATGTTCACACCGTGAGATTCATGCTTGGCCTCATGGTGCCTTAGAGTATCCCCCTTCGGATGGTGTTTGCATGAGTCAATATCAAGGTGAATGGAGAGAGTGTTTATAGTAAGTGGGTGAAGGGTGTGTGTTAACACGTCCAATGGTCTCTGTCATTGCTTCACACCGTGAGATCATTCTGTACTCTCTCGTGGCACCCTGGAGCATTCTCCTTCAGATAGGTTTTGTGTAGTTGGTCAAGATCAAGGTGAACTCCAGAAATGGATAGGGTTGCTTTAGGTTTTCCCCCAATAGGATTTTTTCCCTTCGGATTGGCTTTTTTAGGCGAATCTCTAGGGCCTAAAATGGCGGGTCACACTTACGAGAGATTATTAAGTAAGTTAATGATCTCTTGGCCAAATCAATGATGGCTAGTCGTTATAGGAGCAAGAGTTGTTCTGGTATTAATGACTGGTTGAGAACTTCTCAATTCAGATGAGGGATAATTGACCTCCCTTCGGCAACTTTTGTCCTAAAACTTTGAAGCATCATTGCGAAACTAAATGTCACACGGGGTTCATATTAGTTTTGCTAAAACCTTATTAGATGTTGTTTTACAATGGGTATTTACTTAAAAACCTAACGTAGGTCAATGTGTTTTTCTTTTCAGCAACTCGTTAGTATTTCCATTTAGTGCTTTTAATATGACCAACTACATACAGTGGAAAGAATCGTGTGAAACGTATTTTGTGGCAAACGACCTCGTATTTTTCATGGTTGAGGAGTGTCCTCAAATCCCGACCCTTGATGCACCACGAATGTTTGCAATGTATAGGAGGTGTGGATGAAGGCTAATCATTAGCCCAACTTCACATTTTGGCTAACATATCTGATGTTTTGGCCAAAAGGGTTGAGAACATGGTCATTGCACGCGAGATCATAGACTCACTGCAAGATTTGTTTGAACGTCAGTTCTTACTTTTCAAGCATAAAGAGATGGATGACGAAACCAGTAGTGTCAGTTGTTCTGACATTGATCCCACTACTCTCCAAAAGAAGAGACCAAACAATAAATCGGATATATTGGTCTTGGAGACGTGTTTGGTAGAGAATGATGATTCTGCCTGGATCTTAGATTCGGGTGCTAACAATCATGTCAGTTCCTCTTACTAAGGATTCAATTCCTGGCAAACGTTGCCATTGGGAGAGATGACTCTATGAGTCGACACTGGTGAGGTTGTTTCAGCTGTTGCTATAGGCAAACTGAAGTTATTTGTTGACAAGAAAAGTTATCTGTTACTAGATAATGTTTTTGTAGTTCCTCATATTAAGAGGAACTTGATCTCGGTTTCTTGTCTCATTGAACAAGGGTATATAGTCTCCTTTTCTGAGAATAAAGTGTTTATTTTCAAGAATGGAATGGATATTTGTTATGGTTCAATGGAAAGTAACTTATATGTATTAAGCTCGTTAGTCATAAAAGCCTTCTTTAACACTGAAATGTTCAGTACGGCAACAACAACTAACAGATCAAAGGTTTCTCCTAAGGAAAACACCCATTTTTGGCATCTACGGTTAAGTCACATCAACCTCAATAGGATTGAGAAGTTGGTGAAAAGTGGACTTCTAAAAAGTTTAGAAGAAAACTCCTTGTCGGTGTATGAATCGTCTCAAAGGGAAGATGACCAAACGAGGTTACAGAGCCAAGGAAGCCTTGGAGCTTATACAGACCTTTGTGGTCCGATGAATGTTAGAGCTCGAGGTGGGTATGAATATTTCATCTCTTTCATAGATGATTATTAAAGGTTCGGGTATCTCTACCTCATGCAACGTAAGTCTGAAGTCCTTGACAAGTTCAAGAAGTATAAGGTTGAAGTTGAAAACTTGTTAGGTAAGAAGATAAAGACACTACGATCTGATCATGGTGGAGAGTATATGGACCTCCAATTCCATAACTATATGATAGAACATGGGATTGCGTCCCAACTCTCGGCCCCTGGTACACCTCAGCAGAATGGTATATCAGAAAGGAGAAACAGAACCTTGTTAGACATGGTTTAGTCTATAATGAGTTATGCTCATCTTCCATACTCGTTTTGGGGTTTTGCAATGCAGACTACATGCTATATCCTTAACAACGTCCCCTCAAAATGTGTTTCTAAAACACCTTTTGAGTTATTGAGAGGTCGTAAAGGTAGTTTATGCCACTTCAGGATTTGGGGCTGTCCGACACATGTGCTAGTAACTAACCCAAAGAAGTTAGAACCGCATTCGAAGGTATGCCTCTTTGTAGGCTACCCCAAGGAAACGAGCGGTGGATACTTCTATAATTCAAGTGAGAACAAAGTGTTTCTTTCTACAAATACTATCTTCTTGGAAGAAGACCAAATAAGGGATCATAAGCCACGAACTAAGCTCGTTTTACGTGAGATTTCTAGTGAGACTAAGACTGCTGAGGTTTCAACAAGAGTTATTGAACAGGCCGACAGATCAACAAGAGTTGTTGAGGTCGGAACATCTAATCAACCAGCTCAAGAGTTGAGACTGCCTCGATGTAGTGAGAGGGTTATAAACCCACCAAATCGCTACATGTGCTTGACTGAAGCCTAAAACGTCATTTCGAATGATGGGGTCGAGGATCCGTTGTCTTTAAGAAAGCAATGGAGAATGTTGACAAAGATGAATGGGTTAAAGCCATGAACCAGGAAATGGAGTCTATGTACTTCAATAATATCTGGGAGCTTGTTGATCCACCTGATGGGGTAGGACCTATTGGGTGTAAGTGGATCTATAAGCGAAAAAGAGGTACAGATGGAAAGGTGCAAACCTTTAAGGCTCGACTCATGGCAAAGGGCTATACCCAAGTTGAGGGAGTTGACTATGAGGAAACTTTCTCACATGTTGTCATGCTCAAGTCTATCCAGATTCTCCTTCCCATAGTCACATTTTATGATTATGAAATATGGCAAATAGACGTCAAGACTGTCTTTCTTAATGGTAATCTTGAGGAGACCATCTATATGACTCAACTAGAGGGGTTCATAGTTCCAGGATCAAGAGTAAAGAGTTTGCAAGCTTAATAGGTCCATTTATGGGCTGCAAGCATCTAGATCTTGGAACATAAGATTTGACACTGCTTTCAAGTCATTTGGCTTTAATCAGAACGTTGATGAGTCTTGTGTATACAAGAAAATCATCAACAGCTCAGTAGCTTTCCTAGTACTGTATGTGGATGATATCCTACTCATTGGGAATGATCTAGGGTATCTGACTGACATTAAGAAATGGCTAGCTGCCCAGTTTCAAATGAAAGATTTGGGAGAGGCACTGTATGTTCTAGGGATCCAGATCATTCGAAATCGTAAGAACCAATGGTTAGCCCTGTCTCAGGCATCGTACAGTGATCAAATATTGATCAAGTACAGGATGTAGGATTCCAAGAGGGGTTTATTACCTTTCAGGTATGGAATCATTTTGTCTAAAGATCAATGTCCTAAGACACCTCAAGAGGTTGAGGAGATGAGACGGATTCCCTATGCTTCAGCTGTAGAAAGCTTAATGTATGCAATGTTGTGTACCAGACCCGACATTTGCTATGCAGTAGGGATTTTTAGTCAGTATCAGTCTAACCCAGGATTTGATCACTGGACAGCGGTCACGATGATCCCCAAGTATCTTCGGAGAACGAGGGACTACATGCTCATGTATGGAGATAAGGATCTGAGCCTTACAGGATATACGGACTCTGACTTTCAGATCGATAGAGATTCTCACAAATCGACATCGGGGTCCGTTTTCACTCTGAATGGAAGGACTGTAGTATGGCGAAGTATCAAGGAAGGATGCATCACGAACTCCACTATGGAAGTCGAATACGTAGCCGTTTGTGAAGCAGCTAAAAAGGTTGTTTGGCTGAGGAAACTCCTTTCAGATTTGGAATTTGTTCCAAATATGGATTTGCCTATCACACTTTATTGTGATAACAACGAGGCTGTGAAAAATTCAAAGAAGCCTTGGAATTATTGTCGGGGTAAGCACATAGAGCAGAAATACCACTTGATCAGGGAGATTGTCCATTACGGTGATGTGATAGTCACAAACATCACGTCAGAGCACAACGTTGCTGATCCCTTTTAAGGCTCTCATAGCTAAAGTGTTCGAGGGTCACCTGAAAAGTCTGGGTCTACAGGACATGCAACATCTTGTCTAGGGAAAGTGGGAGATGATACTGGGGTATGCCTTAGTTTATTGTATATTGTACATATTTTATATTGTATTGTACATTAGTCTCCCGAGGCATTAGAAAAAGTGGGAGATTGTTGGGATTGGTGTCCTAATTCTCTCGGAGTCTCGTTGTTTGTAATGATACACATTGTTTTATGAATAAAATAAATGTTATTTCATTCTGGCATTTACTTGTATCCAATAAACAAAGCTCCATGGTTATCTTATGTAAACTTAAGCATGTATATGTGATATACAAGTGGATCATGCCTTAAGTGATAACCTAAATAGGTCTGTAGTATAAGGATTAAGATGGGATACCTAATCCTGGTGACACTACGGATACGGTCCGCTTTGTCGTTTGCAAGTGTTGTAAACTACTACATATGGTAGATCCTGACCATTCATGTGGAGATGTGCGAGCGGGGGTGTCCTATACAAAGAGTTTGTATAAGACTAGACCATGAGATNCATTCATGTGGAGATGTGCGAGCGGGGGTGTCCTATACAAAGAGTTTGTATAAGACTAGACCATGAGATGACTAGATTCTGTATATAACGTCGTTGATACTAGAGACTTACATCTCACCTAAACGGCCATAGGTGACACGACCTCAATACTGATGTTTTGGAAACTTCTGCCTTTGAGGGCAGTCCTTTGATTAGTATAGGTGAGAATGGCCAGATTGCCAACTCAACATGCCTACCTTTTTGGGACTTGTCTGATTTGGGAGTTGGGAACTCAATACACAAGTTGGTATTCACTTCTTTTCCAAAATAGGATAAGTAGAGAGATTGCTCCCTTAAGGGCTGATTTTGGGGCTTGAATATAGTAGCCACAATTTCTCTTTGGAAGAGAGGACTCAGTCACAGTAGAAATATGACTTATATTCATTAGAGGGATCAGTGGTACTTGAGGAATTAGATGTAACTACAGCTGTACTTACGAGCAATCTGTGAAGGGTTGTCGCACTATTGATTGGTTAACATGAACACACAATATATCTGTAGTAAAGAGAGTTCAGATGTCGGTCTTTAGTGGAGTGTCTGGTAGTTAACAGATGGTGGATCCCGTGACTAAAGAGTTTAGTGAGTTATTCACGTACCGTTGGAGGTTCGAACTACAATTCCATAAGGTCCCCTTGGTAGCTGAATGGATTTAGTTGAAGATCAGTTCTTGGTGTTGATTTGAAATGTTCAAATTGACAAGAGGTAATTCGATTATATATGAAATGATCGGTCTGATGTATGAGATATATCTAGTGGAGGATTAATGTAAATGAGATTTACATTAAGTGCCATGGAATAGAAAAAGAGCTATGGTTTATATGTTTCATGAGATGAAATATTAAAACTATAGTTATAAATATAATATGATAAGTTGGTTATCATCTATATTTATAATAATTATTGTATAATTATATTTTTTTCTCTAATAACCAAATTAGTGGGAGGTTATTGGTGGTTTCATGGTAACCGTGAGATAAAAGGAAAAATGTTTTCCTAATTTTAGGAAGGTTGAAATTATTGTTTTGAGATTTCCTCTCTCGGAAAAATTCTCACGGAAGTTGTCAAGTAAATAGGATTTACTAAGCGACAGCTTGAGTAAGGTAAACGATCGTGGAGTGTTAGTAACCGACAGACACTCAGCTAAGCGATGAGCTAAACGATCACATAGCTTTTGCTAGACGATCACTTAGCTTTTCCTAAGCGATTGGGCATCAACCTATACGATAGATTCTGTCATCTCTCACTTGCTCAATCGTTTACACGATTGTATTTCCTCTGGTCTTCTGCCTCAAACCAAGTCCACACAGAGCCCACCTTCTAGATTCTCACACCGAGAATACCAAGGTAGCCTTCTTGGTAGTGTCATACTCAACTCGACACTGTCGAGGTTTTGTGGAGGCCGTTCGTGGTGTTGTCTCTTATACACATCTAGATGTGTATAAGAGACAGATAGATAGCTCCCTTAAGGGCTGATTCTAGGGCTTGAACGATGTGGCACCACACACCTTCTCTTGGCCCGAGAGGTGTTCACACATAGTTGGACTATGTTGTATTGTTCATTAGAGGGATCAGTGGTACTTAAGAAGTAAGATGTAACTACTGTCTCTTATACACATCTAGATGTGTATAAGAGACAGGTGAAGGGTCATTGTACTCATGATTGGTTATATCCGATGGACACAGAAATATATCTGTGGTAAGAAGAGTTCAGCTGTTGGTCTTTAATGGAATGTCTAGCAGTTAACGGATGGTGGATCTCGTGGCTAAAGAGTTTAGTCAGCTATTCATGCACTGTCTCTTATACACATCTAGATGTGTATAAGAGACAGGTATAAGACTGGACCATAAAATGTTTAGTCTCATTATATAACACCGTTCATGACAGAGTCTTCACTTCACTAGGATGACCATAGGTAACATGACCTCAATCCTGAGTGAGTTGGGAACTTCTGTCATTAAGGGCGGTCCTTTGATTTGCATGGGTGCGAGTGGCTAGTTCACCGACTCAAACCTACCACTTTGGGGATTCGTCTGATTTGGGAGCTGGGAACTCAACTACATAAGATGGAATTCACTTCTTCTCTGAAGCAAGGGTAAGTAGATAGATAGCTCCCTTAAGGGCTGATTCTAGGGCTTGAACGATGTGGCACCACACACCTTCTCTTGGCCCGAGAGGTGTTCACACATAGTTGGACTATGTTGTATTGTTCATTAGAGGGATCAGTGGTACTTAAGAAGTAAGATGTAACTACAGGGGCAAAATGGTAAATTGGCCCATCTGTACTTACAAGCACCTGTGAAGGGTCATTGTACTCATGATTGGTTATATCCGATGGACACAGAAATATATCTGTGGTAAGAAGAGTTCAGCTGTTGGTCTTTAATGGAATGTCTAGCAGTTAACGGATGGTGGATCTCGTGGCTAAAGAGTTTAGTCAACTATTAACGTATCGTTGGAGCTTCGAGCCATAGGTCCATAAGGTCCCCTTGGTAGCTTGAATAAAATTGAGAATCAATTTTTGGGTCAATTTGAAATGTTCAAATTGACAAGAGGGAGTTCGATTATATATGATATAATTGAACTGGTTAATTATATATGATATGATTAACTAAATGTATGAGATACATTATTTTGGAGGAAATTGGATATAAATATTTTATATCAAGTAGAGGAGAAAACACTATAATTGATATATGATATTAAACTATAGGTTAAGAATATAATATGATTATATTTATTAATTAATTAATTAGGCAATTATGAAATAATTGGCCGAGTATTTCTCCGGAATCGGGCGAAAGTGGGAAGTTCGAATTTAGTTCTTGTAAATGAAGAATAAAATGAAAATTGTTTTCATTTTGTAAGGGATCCGAAAAATCGCTCACAGTGTAAATCTATACGATAGCTTAGCGTTGAGAGCCTATACAATAGTGTTTGTCTTCCTAAACGATCGCACATTCACGCACTAAACGATCGCATGATATCTAAACGTTCGCTTACGTTTACTACACAATCGCTTAGCACGTCGAGTAGACCTAAACGATCGCTTATCATTTGATAGACGATTGTTTAGCTAAACCTACACGATCGTGTACCTTTTTCTAAACGACAAGCACCCGACTATACGATAGTCTTCTACTATCTCCAACTTGCTTGTTCGTTCTACACGATCATCTTTTCCTCCTTCCCTCTACCAATTCCATCAAAGTCCACCCTTTAAATTCTCACTCCAAGAATACTGAGGGCTTCGAGTGGTGGTTCGTCCCCGGTTTCTGTTGCTTCGTGCGCTACTGATCGTGTAGACGACAGTGGTGCTAGTAGGCGACTGTTTGCTAGACGATAAAGAGCGTAGAGGAGTTCACCTCCGCTGAATTGAGTTTGATTGAAGAAAGTCTTCAAATAGTACGTTTACTCGGTCTTTTGTAGCTTTTTTGTTAAAGCATGCCAGTATTTAGTGTTACAATGCATATTTGTTTGTTATAATGTATGTTTGGTAATTCTGTCACAATGAAATCGGAAAGATCCGCTTCCGCTCATGGATTCTCTTGTTTAAGAGTTCCTTCAGTTTCCACATATAGTTCAAGGCTCATAAGGCAGCCTTGGATGTTAGTTTATTGGATTTAGGGTTATTAAGACAAAATAGACAAATAACACAAACAATAATATTTATTGAATTAACATCTATAACTTTTTATTGATGACGGTCAATTAATAACATTTACTATCTACGAGTTTTAGGGCATAAAACCCAACAATATATATTATAAATTTTAGTTTCTAGGATTTTATTTAGTGTAGCTTGTCCTCAGTCCCTCACCCTCATTAGTCGCTTTGCTCCTCACCATCCTCACTCCCTCTCTCACGTCTCTAGGGTTTTTTCTCTTTCAATTTCATGTCACATCTCCAACTCTCCTTCTTTCAATTTTTTGTGACTCTCGTCTCCAATCGCTCATTCTTTTGATTTAGTTGTTCATCGGCTTCGTTCAATTTCCTTGCTCTTAATCTTCTTTTCTTTGAATTGACACAAGTAACCCATGACACATTAATTGATGAAGTCTATTCATTTTCATCTAGTTATGAGCTAATTTTCTAAAAGATTCGGTCATATGGATACCCTAAGATAATATGGCTTGAGCCAATGTAGCCACATCACATCGTAACTTTTTTTTTTTGATTGAATGTGATCTTGCTAAGCTAAACTAACTATTTACATTAGCATGTTAGCATAGTCTTAATGTTGCGAAGGTTGGGACATAAGTGGATTTGATAAAAGAATATGAGACTAGTAACCTAGACATAGGTTATCATGTAACCGTAGACATAAGGTGCACCATAGGATTTAGAGATTCCATGAATTAATCTAAGACTCAGATAATTATAGAAATAATATAAATTAAGCTTATTTGGTTTCTTATAAAACTTGTGAAATAAGACTGAATAAGAGTAGTTTTCTATTCATGGTTGGTTGACGTTGACTTTATGTGGTTGTATAGCTCAAGGTGTATTGTTTGCAAATTGAAACTATGTCCCTTCCCTACCGTCATCTAATGCTTAGTTTTATTATTAACAATCAACCACAACATAGCTTACTTATTTTCACTAATAATCCTTGATTTTCATTGAAAGAATTGTCTTAAAGAAAAAGACGAATTGTATCACTGACTCGTCCTGTGGGTTACAATACTTAGAATAATTTCTATGCTTTTACTTGCTGACAAAGTATGCTTGCATTAGACTTCCTAAAATCATTTTTAATATCACTCATATCTAAACCAAAATATTATCCTTTCTTTAAGGTAATACTTTTGAGTTAATATTTTGATTTGCTTTTCAAAAACATAGTATTTTGAATACTTATTCATGTTTATGCTTATTTTTCCTAGGACTGTTTTGGTGTGGTTGATAACACTCATATTGCTTCATATATTCCCCAAAATAAACAAATATTGTTTCGTGGCAGAAAAACTATCACAAAATAAAATATAATGTGTGTTTATTAATTTGATATGATTCTCGCATATTTCTCTTGAATGTATAAGCGGGCATTTTGAGTAAATTTTCTAGGCCTAGAAGAAGTATATAATTATGTGGTTTTTAGTATTTTAATTTAACATTTGACTTCATAATAAGTTTTTATTTGTTTTATATTATTAAGACAAGTACTTTCGTGTCGATTCAGAATATCCAAATATCTTTAATTTTTTAGCATCATTTCACAATTAAATATACCATTTACGAAATTTTTGATAAAGGAGACATTAAACCTCGAGGTAGAGAAGAATATTTAACTATTGATATTCTTCATTGTGAATGTTGTTTTGCGTGAAGTCTCGATTTCCTATTCTTAGAAAAATCCTCCTTATCCAATCAACACACAAAAATATGTATCGACGACATGTTACACAACTTACAATAATATTAGATCAAATGATCATCAAAATGATCGTATACTCAATGACTTTAGTAATTAATTAATGAACGTTGAAGATACACCCAAAGTTTATCAGATAATTTGCAGATTAGTATAATTAAGTTAGATGTGAGTTGAAATTCTTTAAGATAAATGACTCGAGTGAGAGATACTATTTGGACAACATTTGAAGGATAGATACAATTTTGTTATTATCCTTAGTTGTGCATTATGATTTATTTGTATTTAATGATATAAACTTTTGATAATTTTATTTTTGATGTTTAAATTTTTTTTATATTATATTATTATAAAAAAGTTAAAGAAAAAAGACCAGAAATAAAAAATAATAGTTATTAAATAAGTTTATATGAAGCAAACAAAAGCAACAAAATAAACAATAAGTAGATTTTGAGCTAATTTTTTTATTTTTGAAAAGGAAATGTAATATTTAAATTTAAACAATAGAATCCCGGATTTTGGGATTCTAGAAACAATATAATATATTTCTTCTTCTGTATAGTGGTACAAAAATACTTCTAGAAGTCAGTTTCTGCCGAGTTACCGATATAAAATCTAGGGTTGAATTTGAGACCAACAACAATAAGTAGGTAACGTGGCAACATCATTTATTTAATTAAATTTATAACAATATATTTCTCCAATCATATTTTTTTAATAAGTCTGGTAAATTACCATACCAAACATACACGTGTATAATAATTTGGATAAATATTTTTAAATCATCTACTCTAGGTTTTTTAAAAAAATAAAAAATAATAAGTGGGATATGAAGATTTAAATTTCGGAGGGAATAGTACATGTTAATTACAATGAACTAGGTTCACTTTGCTTAGGTAATTTTAATTTGATCTAATTTTTTTAGCTCGTTTCATAATCATATTAACTTTTGATATTTAGACTCTTTTTGGTAATTATTTCATTTTTTTTATTTTTAAAAGTTAAACATGTTTTCTCCTCATTTTCTAACAATAATTTGCATCTTTCTTTAAGTACAATGATTGAATTCTTAGTCAAATTCTAAAATACAAAAATAAGTTTTTAAAAACTACTTTTTTTAGTTTTCAAAATTTGGCTTAGTTTTTAAAATCATTGGTAAAAAGTAGATAATAAAAGAAGAAATTTAGAGGTAGAAGTAATGTTTATAGACTTCATTTTCAAAAACAAAAAGCCAAAAACTAAACGATTATCAAATGGAACCTTAATTTTTTTTTTTTTTTTTAAGATTAAGTTTAACAGTGCTTTCCATTTATTAATTTTTATGTTTTAAATAATTTGCTAACGAATATTTCTTAAAGGAATATTTGTTATAACTATTCGTTTTTGCTACATTTTTTTTAAATATTTAGTAATAAATGGAATAAAGTTTAAATTAAAATATTGATAAAATTTTAAATTTAACTTTATAAGAAGAAGAATAAATGCTTTTTAAAAGAACTACTTGTACGTTGCTAACTTACAATTCACGACAAGACAAACTAACAAAACAAAAAGGGGGGAAAAGGAAAAAGATTTATGATGAGCATTATTTTTTTTTAGTACTATGATAAGAATTCAAACATTCATAAAATCAATTTTAACTACATATTGTCATGCGTCCATGTTAAATCCCTAAAGTTATTTGTCCAATAAATAAATATTTTTTGAGCTTTTTTTATCAATTGATATTTTTTTCTAATGTTTATATTTATTACAAGAAAGGAACATTTTGGATGCAATTGCAGAAGTTGAAAATGACACATTTATTCGCCCTTCAATCAAAACATTAAAATGAGTGGATAACATAATTAGATAAAAAAAAAATTAATATTAATGTTACGTTTAGGAAAGTATAAAATATATTGATAATAATGTCAAATGACATAAATAAGTGCAATTGATCAAGATATTACATTGAAACATATATATTAATAAAAAACAATAACAATGAAACAATATCTTAACTTAAATACTTCTCTAAACTTTTAAAAAACAAAATAGGAAAAAATATCTCAAGTAAATCACATAATCATGCCCAAACCAAAACTGGAAGGATTAATCGTTTTTAGATTCCAACAATTATTTAGAGAATAAAAAAGACATATGCTAGCTGAGTAGCCAATCAAATGTAGCCACGTGTGAGTTTTAAGTTTGAACGAAAAAAAAAAAAAAGAAAACAAGGCTCTATTTAAAAACCATTCTGAGTTTGATGAACAATTATTCAATTTTAAATTTAGAAGTCAGAAAAACATTTTTAATATATTAAAATATTATATTGTTGCATGTATTCTTTATTTTATTTAATTTTAGTCTGTATTTTTTAGTTTTCAATTATAGTAGATGTGTTTTCAATGAACCTTAAAGATGATTTTTGATATTTGTTTATTGTTGTTTTTCTTTTTAATCGTTTATGATTCATGGTGTTCGTTTATTGTTAGATTTTCTTTTTAAAAAATAATCTATATTTTCGTTTCGTTTATACTTAAAAATGTATTCATATAATATTTTTACGTCATAAAAATTATGATTATTATTCAATTAATTTAGTCCCGCTAACAATCGATTTGAGGCAAGGAAAGCGAATCTAGCAATCCTTAGACAAGTAATTAAAAAAAATAAAGAACTAAATATAAGATTTATTAAAAATACAAATTTAATTTGAGAGCGGAAAATATGTGAATTAAAATTAAGTAAAAATAAATTTATTTTAAACCCAAATAGTATTTTAACATTGTTACAAAGAGCTTATTGATCACAATCACACTTTTTTTTTTTTAAAAAAAAAAAAAAAAAAATTGTTCAATAGCCTAGCTCCTTATATATATATATATGTCTTTAGCTTGCCTTTTTTCTGTCCAACACCAATTTTAAAACCTTTTCCATCTACTAGTATAGTTTGTGTTAAAACCATAAAAAAATTTAAACCTTAAGAATATAACACCTTATCAAGTTAATTTTATTCAAGTTGACTTCATTATTCTTATTTAACAACATTACTCATTTCCATAAAAGTGGCACACTTAACTAATACTTATAACAATCAAATCTCCAAGTGGAGATCTTCCGGCTTGAGGAACTCGTCTTATTTAATTTGTAAGAGAACTCATACTGATGTGGTGTTGAGCTAGATACATTCTGATATTTAAGTCTTTACATGAAATTTTTAATTCGCTAAAGCATTTAGAATATTGTTTATCATTTGAGAAAGAGGAATGAGACTATTTATAATGTCTATGTCTGACAGCCGTTTGGAACATGTCCAATATCGACGATGTCAGTATAGGTGTAGTCCCTAATGAGCTTAGCTTGGTTTTTATCCCTTTAGTGATACGGAGCAAGCATAGGTATGCAAACCCAAGAGTTGGGGCTTTGACTTTCTTTTTTAGAGTGGACAGCCTCTTAATGTGTCTTTAAACTTGGATTTGTCTGTGAGCCTGGGTCTTTATATATATATATATAAGGAGTAATTGCAAATATAGCAATCATGTCGAAAATATTAGCAGATACAACATAATGCAAAAGAATTTGTCAATATAGCAAAATTAAATCTAACTTTCAGAGTCAATCAGTGATAGACCATATTGCTAATAGAAGTCAATAAGGGGTGTTTAACTCACCAATATGAGTTGAGTTGAGTTTGGTAAAAATTATCAATTTAATGTTTGACCCACTAACTTTAAATGTTAATAGAGTTGAGTTGGTTATTTTTACCAACTCCGTGCAATGGTCAATCAAATGAAATTTATGTTATACCGATCAATACTACCTATATTACTAAGTAGTACAAGTGAAAAGACCACCTTCGTGACATACTCGACGTATCACCTATCGCTCACAATTGGCGATTATCGCTACCACACTATAGTGACATACTCCAACGATCATCTTTGTGCAGCTAACTCCGGCAACCAACTCCAAGCTTTAACAACCACTTGTGATGAAAACTCTGACAAAGACCACCTCCATGATCAATTCTGGTGACAACCATCTCTGATGATCAATACCAACATTCATCTTAGACGTCCAACTCTAGCGAAGGCCACTTCAGTGATGATCAACTTCAGTGATGACCACTTCCGACAATCAACTTCAATGATCACTTCGGGTGACCAACTCCAACCATCAACTTTGTCATTCTATATCCAACAATGAACTTTACCAACCAATTTCACCAATCTATACTGAAAGAAAAAAATTTCAACTTGTGAAAGTGTTTTTAAATGTAAAATTGAAATTATTAGTTTATAGCATTTAATAATCGCCTTTTGTGTATGTGCACAGGCACATTCATAATAACAATCCTATTTTTGTACATGTTAAGCTCATACATTCTACAATCATTAAAGTATGTTATAGGATTGTTCATTGTATGCATAATAGTATTTTTTCTTCCTGCATTATGTGCGATATTACATATAGAAAATTGTAAAATATATTTTTATTTATTGAGTTCACATTTAAAATGAGTGTTAAAAATTTGACATGATTAATGCTTACTCAATTCAATCAAGCGTCAAATTGAGAGATTAGTGTTACTCATTGCGATTATTTTATGTTTAACGTCACGGTATGATTCGTGGAAAATATAATCATCAAAATCTTTGTACAAAATTTATAATATTCGAAATGATGGAATAATGAAACTAATTTTGTCCTGACAGCTATTAAAGCTGCAGGCTGATCATTACAACAATGATAAAAAGCAAACTAAACCTTTGATTTTTAAACACACTAAATATATTTTTGAGAAAAATTAAACTGAATAATCAAAGCAGAATATATAAACAAAAAGCAAAGCAAGCAATGATTAAGTATACCACATCTCTATCACAAGAAAAATTAGAAAAAAATTATTTTTTAAAAAAATAAAATACCATGTCACATCATTTTATTAAACTATATTTAAAATGCATCAAGATAGGGTTGACAATAGGAACAGGATGGAGCAGGGGCATCCCCCGTCCCCAATTCAGTGGGGAAAATTCTCTTCCATCTCCACCTCCATCCCTGCCATTTGAAGACGGAGATGAGGGCAGGGATTCTCCGCAGGGAAACGAAATCCCCGCGGGATCCATTCCCCGTTTTTCACGAGATTCTCCATTTTTTAATTAAAATTTTATTTAAAATTTGATTAAAATTTGGACTTGATTGTGCTTAGATTTAGAATTTAGATATTTAATATCAGGTTCCACAACACTATAAGTCTTATCATTATAAACATACATATATTTATATATTACAAATATATATTTATAAAATATTAAAAATATAAAATATATCAAAATTCCAGGATCGGGACGAGGCGGGGATACCATCCCCGTTCCCACCCCATCTCCAGACGGGGTCCCGTGGCGTTCCAAAAAATATCCCCAGTTTGACTCTATCCCTGGTCAAATCGGGGATTTCTTGTCCTGATCGGGACGGGACCTCGTGAGAACCCTATTCCGCAGGAAATTTTGTCAATCCTATACCAAGATATGCATTCCAAGAAGCACCAAAATTTGTTGCGCTTATAAATTGCTAAGAGTTGGCTTTAGGATTTAGAATATATGGTGCATCATTATTAGCCATTGTGCTAGAAAAAAATAGTTTCTTTTTTTTTTTTGAAAAAAATATATATTTGGCTGTCCCCTCCATCTTAGAAATTTTGGTATCATCCTCTTGAAATTGACATCCCAAGTTAGCTGATTGAGCCATTAATGAAGCCTAATGCACCCACACAATTTTCACAACGACTTCGACGTTGACGACTCCATTTTTAATTCCCACAATAATTATTAAATTACATTTATATTATCTAAAATCTTTATTTTAATTTTCAACGTCATTTTTTATATAAAATTTATACACACTAGGTGGGAAGAATTATAATAGAATATGTAATAAAATTAAATGTTAATTTAAACATTTCTCAACCGTTGAGTCATTATTGACATTTGTTTTTTTATAAGTTGAATGTACAAGTTTTTCTTATAGCATATTTAATGATATATTTGAACAAATATCTATATTTGCAAAATTAATTTCATCCTTATAAAGATGTTATTAGTTAGTAAAAACTAAATTAGAAAAAAAAAAAAAAGAAAAAAAAAAAAGAAAACTTATCAACTGACGAGAACATTGTTTATATATATATTTTTTCTAATAGACGAATTTACAGTTTAAATAGAAGAAACCGAAACTTAAAAAAAAAAAAACAGTTAATTAAGTCATATTTAATAACCATTTTGTTTTTTAAAATTAATTCTATGGACATTATTTCAATTTTCAAATTTCTTCATTTGTTATCTATTTTTTACCAATAATTTATAAAACCAAGCCAAATTTTGAAAACTAAAAAAAGTAGTTTTCAAAAGATAGTTTTTGGAATTTGGTTAAGAATCCAACCATTGTACTTAAGAAATATGTAAATCATTTTAAGAATTGTAATGAAATAGACTTAATTTTTAAAAACAAAAACAAAAAACTAAGGTCCCATTTGATAACCATTTGGTTTTTTGTTTTTGTTTTTGAAAATTAAGCATATTTCATCAACATTTTATACAATGATTTTGCATCTTTTTTAACTACAATGATTGAATTCTTAGCCAAATTCTAAATTTAAAAAACAATTCTTTGAAAGCTAATTTTGTTGGTTTTCAAAATTTAAGTTGACTTTTAAATCATTGATGAAAAGTAGATAATAAAGGAACAAAATTTAAAGATAAAACTAGTATCTATAAACTTAATTTTAAAAAATAAAATAATTATCAAATGAGGTCTAAATGATTATTAATCCACCATTTTTAAGTTATAATAAAGAAAAACAAAATCCGCGGGAGAAATGCGGTTTATAGTTTATACTAAAGAAGTGGGCCTACAGGCCGACGCTCCATCTAGAAGTTGTTGATTATTATAATTTTTTTTTTCTTTTCTTCTTTGAACAGTGTTTATTAGTATTATTATCGCGTTTAGTGGATAGTTCTTTAATATATATTTTATATATTCAAGCTCATTTTCGTGAGTTAGTGCATAAGCATTTGTTTTATAGATTTAAAAACTTAAGTTGATGGGTAAAAATAAATTTAATTATATAATTTAACATTATATTTTGGATTGTCCTCGTTGAAAACGATTTAAATTTTCTTCTTTTCTATCAAGGTGTGTTAATCTACCGTTTGGAATTTATGGTACAATTGTAATTGAATTGTGTTGTAAAAAGAATTAAATGTAATGGTAATAAGATCATCTTTTATGGTGTTACTAACTTGTAGTTGAAATATATGAGTTGAATTGCAATGAGATTAATTTTGATTTAGGTTTATTAATGCTTCTGATGGTGAATAAACAAGTGTACGTTTACTATAATATCCTAAAAATAATAATAAAATATATATATAAAAAAAAAAAAAAAAAAAAAAAAAAAAAAAAAACTAAAAGCACTAGAATTAATTTTTTCCTTTTCTTCCGTTTTTCATCGTCTATCACCTTCATCTCGTTGTTGCAGTTTCCTCCTACTTTCTTGCTTTTCTTTGACCCTTATTTGTAGGTTCAACATTTTTACATAAAATTTAATCCTCGTTGTTCGTCATCTTCCATTGTTCGTCAATGCTAATTAGTTCCGATATGCTAATTGTGTCCATACAATTTTGAATTCGACCATCTATTGTTCCTTTGATTTCATAGGGTCTGAGATTTTGCATGTGCGATTGTTGTGGATTCTTTGTGGTCTAATTTCGATTTGCCCATGTTGTGTTATTTGGTTTATTTAATTGGAGATTAGGGTTGTCTTAGTTGATATTTTTAGGTGGTTTTTGTGATTGTTTAACAAAGGAATTCTAGAAATATGTCTACTTTGCGTTACTCGAGTTCCTTTATATTTATGTTAAAATGAGATACAGTAAGGATGAGAACACCTTGTGTAACAAGTGCACAGTAGGGCGTATTACGAGGCATGATCCTAAGAGTGAGGTTTTGCATATAAACCTAGCGAGAGTTTCATAAGTAACAAAAGTGAGAATCCACATGTTCAACGAGAGGCATGTGTGACTATGACAATATTTTTTTTTAGCTGTTGCATGTATGGGAGATGGTTAAGAGAACAAAGCCATATGTTGTACATTAAAATTTTTACATGTAACCTTATTTTGTATGTGATGTTGAAATGGAACTGTACTAAAGATACCTGTCATTAATCGGTTTCCTAGACAAGGCACCAGTCTATTGCATGTTGCCTCTACAAACAAAATTTAAAAAAATAAGCTTATTCTCATCTAACTTTTTGGTGACGCTGACAACCAAAACAACCATCATTTGATGGTAGATCAACTCCATCTCTTGTGGCTTTTTGCTTATCTCGGTCCTCTAATCTATTTGACCTCTTGCTCAACAATTATATATAGACTACGCAAAGAAAAAAGTTTAGATTCCATCTCATGTGCATGTGTGCATGCTCGTATGGGAGAGGATTATTGATAAGTTGAGGTGCATTTAATCTAACCCCTCATTAAGTATGTCAATAGACTGCGCAAAGAAAAAAGTTTAGACTTGAAAAACACATCAAGCTCAAAATCGAACCCATGTTAGGAGATTGAGTCCTCCAATCAGGTTTTATTGTCATCATCCTGTGCATTGGGTGCATGTTGTACAATTGCACGATCGCGCCTGCAGACCTCCTCAGAGCATAGTAATGTGGGAATGGTCTTTCATATGCATCCTTGTGAATCTACAAAATGTCATAGAAGGAAGTTGGATGCATGAGCAGATTTATATGGTACAAAATGGATTCACCCATGCAAACTGAGCCCTAATTTCACTACTTGTGTATGTTCCCTACTAAGACCAGTGTGGTGAGTAGGTTGATGTGAGAATTAATGTGTTATTGTAGAAAAAAGGGTGAAAAGTTAGAAGAAAAGTTTGAGTTTGAAAGCTTGACTCTTGAGTGAAGCTTGAAAAATTAGCTAAGTATAACCCATTGGAAGCTAAAGTGTCACTGATAGAAAAAAAAGCTATGTGTGGTCAAGGCATATGGCAACCAAGTCTTGAGAGGTTAGCATGCATGCGGTAGCTTCAGGTGTGCGCGAGCATGGGTGCTAGGCGTTGGAGTTGCATGCGCGGACGATCGTGTAGCTACAAGCGGTGCTAAGCGAAAAAATAATTTAAAAACCGAATTGACCGATACAATATAGAAAACAAGCATCATGTTTTAAAATAAAAGTTGAGTTGGTAGAGTTAATGAGTAGATGCATCTGTATACCTTGGGTTGTGAGTTTGAGCATGTGGGAATGCAGAGTTTTATTTATTTTACAAAAAAAAGTTGCACGAGAGTTTTGTGTCACTCTTTTCCCCTGCCCATTCTCACACACACATGTATAGTTGGGGAACCGAATCTGAACCGACCAACCTATCAATCTAAACGTTTCGCTCAACACAGTTTCTTCCAAATATTGGTTTGATTTCGGTTTGCATATTTCTTTTACCAAGCAATTGGTTCAGCTAGGTTTTTGGTTAACCGACTGAATTTAACCGTTTACACCCCTAGCTATAGGTATTTTTGGGCACTTTTTCACTGTGCATTCTAGTTAGTCTCTCGTACCTCAATCTGTTTTCCTTCATATTTTATACTTTCTCGTTATGCTATAGGACCTTGTTGTTCTACCGGTTCTCATTCTAATTTGGACTTTTTCCTATTCCAAGCTTACGTTATATTTGTTACTTTTCCGCCCATGGTTGTTCTCTCTATACCTTTGGTCGATGTCAACTTAATTAACCTATGAAATGGAAGAAAAAACTAGTTGTATGACCTAATGAAGTACTGAGTGAACTGTAATGTGAAAATGGAGAGCAAATTGTTGATGGCGAAGCGGAGAGGGTGAAGAGAAGGAACCGAACCCGAGGTCTAGAGGATTGAGGGAAGGCCAAAGCATATAAAAATTCTGGATGAGTCTTATACCATTCGTTGATGGTAATCAGATTCAACTTCAGGTGGAAGCAATTTGATTCCGAAATTGAGGTAACTCAAAAACATGGGTCCCATTTCTTCCTTACTAATATAAAATTATGTAAACAATTGCAAAAGTAATCAAATGGAACCCACTTTCCTAAATTACGTTTGTAGATAGGTAAACGTGCCTCAATTCAAAACAAGTGTTTACCTTGAGTTGGATAGTTTCATAACACGTGTTTACCTTAATACATATGTTCAAATATGTTAATAAAATAATAATTTAATGTTGATCAACTTAACTTTTTAAAATATTCTTAAAATAATAATTTAATGATCGAGTACTTTTAATACATAAGAGGTAAATTTGAGAAATTTAAATTTTACCCAAGATAGAAGTTGACTATTTTTAAAATTTTATTCCCTTCAAAATTATATGCAAGTTGCAATATTGAGACTAAAAATTTAAAATTCTCATTCAAAAGTGCTAACGATACAAAAATTTCTCTAAAGATTGAATACAGATTATAATCATTGCTTTTTATATAGAAACGCTGTAGCAGAAGAATTGAGGAAGAAGTAAACTAGATTTTTTTTTTTTTTTCTTTTTTGATAGAAATGTTAAATAATTATGTAGTTGTTCGACACGTTGTTGGACCATTGATAATAAATTAAAGAAATTTCTTTTTTTAAAATCCCATAAATCACACAGATCTTTTCCCAATTATATTTCCCAAAAACTCTTCATATTTCATGCTTGTATTTGGAGCCTTCCTAGTTATTTTATCTTGTATTAATTAACAGTGCCATTTAAATTATTATTTGAAACGAAATGGAAAAAAAAAAAAAAAAAAAAAAAAGTTTCACCTTCATTTCTCTATCGAAAGACAGAGAGAGAAGGAAAAAAGAGAGGATATATAGATCTTTTGTAAAAGAGGCGAGTTCCTTTTTTAAAAGTATTTAAAAATTATTCCACCATTCCGTTACATGTACACAATTTAAATGATTGAGAACATATATTAAATAATTAAAAAATTGCAATAGGTAGTTTTTTTTAATATGCAATTTTATAGGTGTGTTACTCATATTTGATATTTCATAAATATGACAAAAACTTCTAAGTGCATCTTCCTTTTTAGTGGTTCAATCATAAGAACTCCAAAGTTAAGCGTGTAGGAGAATGCTGAGATCATCAGGGGCCGAATCAAGTGCATCATTATCAAGTATATATCAATAGTGATGACATTTGTGATATTTTACATTTTTTACATGTGAGTAGGGATGCGTTTTTGCCATTTTTGTAAACAACAAACATGTAGATTATGGATCTTATTAATATATTTTGTTTTACATTTTTTTTTAAGTGCCCCTAAATAATTTAATATTTCCGAACTTATTACTTTCTAAAATAAAATTTTAATATCTTTAAACATAACAGTCCGACCATTGTATCAAAAAAGAAAATATAATCATAATTTACTTTGAAAGAAAAAAAAAAAAAACAATCCAACCATAATTCAATGGGGTATCAAAATAGAAAAGATCTCAATTTAAATACCAAAAATACATGTTTCTCTATTTTAGATATTAATAATTTATGTTTTAGGATTGATTTATTATTTCAACTTATAAACATAACATTCTGACGAATGACATTTCAATTACACATTGTATAACTTAATGTGCTAGACTATCAAATCCTTTATTGTAGAAACAATCTGATTTGGATAGGAATATCCGTTCCACACATGAAGCATATCAAAGTCAAAACAATAATGAAAAAAAATAATAAACTAGGGATAAGAGAAAACGAACACTAAATTTATATCTATTTACTCTAAATTTAGGACTAACAACTCTTCTAACAACAATGACTATAAATCTCCCTCTCATAATCTACAATGATGATTATAATGACTTCTAAGTAACACGAAAATAGTTGCTTAATTAAAATTTTTTTAAAAAAAATCTAGAAAAATGTTGCCTCATGTCACTTCAAATATTTTTTTCACACACAAAAAAGATCAAGCGAGCGATAACAATTCTTATATTATGACTAACATCATAATATTACGGCTTTTGATTATACTTTTTTCTTCATTTTTGCTGTGTGACAACGTCGTGAATCCACTAGCTCTACAGAATTAGTTTAGCTCAAAAACTTAATACCTTTCATCTTCTAATTACATAGTACATTCTAGACTTAAATATTATTTGACTTATATTTAACCTAAAATAATATTTAGATGCAGTCTAGTTTCGAGACAACGCGCATCTCACATACATTTAAATCATAGTATTAAATTTTCGCAAATATGTCGATATTCCTATCGAAATTTCTACGTTTCCATGTATTTGAAAATCGACATGAGGAATTAATTAATATTTCCATTATAGCATAGAAAAATCTACGAAATATCAAAAAATTAAGTAACAAAATGTTCTGACATAAATATAATATAAATAATAGATATGTTAACGGGTTTAAACCACAGAATATTTCTTCATCTAAAAAAATCACAAAATATTTAATTTATTTATTTTTTACTATTATAATTTTTTTTTTTGAAAATATCCATCAAAATCGATATTTTATCAATATTTTCATTTAAATTTTTTCAAATTTAAAATTTCGATATTTTTGTCGACATCGATATTTTTAAACCCTCATTCAAATTTTATATATATATATATATATATATGCGCGCGTGGATGTTTTAAAATAAAAGAAAAATAAACTAAAATACTTGGTTTAATATATATTACTATATATATACATTAGAAATTTAGAAGATAGAAAGCAAAATAATAAAAACAAAAAAGTGATAAAGAAGAAGGTACTTTTGTGAAGCGTAAGGGTGGGATGTTTTTAACCCCCGTAACCTTGACTTTACAACCTAACTGACGGTAACTAGAAGGAGTTACCGTGAAATTGACACAAAACAGGGGACCATACCAAATACAAAATACCAAACCCCAAATTACAAATATGTCCCCCTCATCTCTCCCCTATTACCCACCTCTCACAGGGCTTCACACCGCACCACAAAGAATTCATTTCCATTTTCCACCATTTCCTCCTCTGTTTCTCTCTCCCAAAATTCCTTCCTCCACATTTCCCCAGCAGAATCAATTACAAAAATCCAAACCCATGGGCGATATTAGAACGAAATTCCCGAGAAAATCTGCCCATACCCCAGATTCTACCTATTATAAATCTCCAGATCAAGACGAAGATTGCATAATTTTCAGAGGTTGGGACAGTGCTGCTGCAATCGACGATGATTCTCAATCCGAATCGGGGGTTTCTTCACCCACACTTTGGGGTTCCAATTCTCGAACCAGCCCCCAATTTCACCGCCCTCGAAATCGCAGCCTCTCCCCGACTTCCCGAATCCAAGCCATAGCCAGAGGCCAACAAGAGCTCATGGAGATGGTCAGGAATATGCCTGAATCATCTTACGAACTCTCCCTTAAAGATCTCGTTGAACATCACTTGACTAATTCCAAACGCCAACAAGACGGTGACTGTGCCGCTGCTTCCCTTGCAAGAGACGATTCCAGCTCTGAAACTTCCTTCCGAAGAGACTCTAGCAAGACCAGGAGTGAAACTAGGGGACTTGTTACCAGAAGTAGAAGCGTCGATAGCGGTGGGTTTTACCTCAAAATGTTCCTCCCACTGCCTTTTGGGCAAGTTTCGGCTAAAAAGAAGACTAATCTCAGAACTGATTCCGGGTTGAGCGGTGGTTCGAGAGTTTCCCCTAAGCCACCGCCGGTGGAGAAAGACTGGTGGAGGAAGAGATCGGCGGTCGCCGGAGGGGAAAACGAGGGTAGTATCTCCGGCGGAAGTATGATGAGTAGCGGGAGTAGTAACAGTACCAGCAGCGAAAGAAGCAATAGCAGGTAAATTCAACCAAATTTTGATGAATTGATGAACCCTAATTTTGAATCCAGACAAAAACCCAATTTCGACTTCAACATTCAATCAACTGAATTGTGAATTGGAATCGTCACCCAATAATTGTTTGGTGGTTGGAATTTTGGATAACTGTCTGAATCATGGATTTGTTTATTCTTCTTGTTTCTTTTGGCTTTTTATGATCAATGAATTACCAAATTAAGGGTAATAATTCAAGAATTTTGACTTTGTGTTGTTGTGATGAATTTGATTGATTTACAGGAATTCTGAATCGCAAGGAAGTTGCTGGTTTTGTATCAGTCCAATGAGAAGTAAAGATCGAGAGTAAAAAAACAGTTTCATCGGAGCATTCAAATGAAATGAATCTTAATATGTAATCTCCTTTGAATAATGTTTCGGTATAATTCCAACTAAATCACAGCTGAATTTTGCAGCTAAGCTTGTTCATATCTTTTTGTTTTATTTCTACTTTTATTTTTCTTTTTTCTAAAAAAGATTTCTTGTCTTTATCCTTTCTTTCTTCATCTGTATTTTAATTTCCTTGTTATATTTATATAATGTATATTGTTAACCAGAAATTTACTTGCTCTTTTTTATTTATTATTTATTTTATTAATGTTATTATATAATAATAAAAAGAATGAATGGAAAACATGGGCACGATGGCCCGCCAAAAACTATTCAATGATCACAACATCCGGAAAATTGGAGCTCTTGGCTTCATTTGTGTGGACTTTGGAATAATATATTATAAAGATTAATATTTGAATTTGTTTTTTGTTATGATGTCACTTTAAATCATTATTACAAGATATTGTCAACAGAGACATAAAAATGGACATTTGGTTTAAAATACTTTGTTAGGTTTCATGTCGTTGATTAGGATAAGTGGATCACAAAAGCATCTCATCTCCTAAATAAACGAATATAAGTTGTTAGATTGGTTAATCTAAGCATATCAAAATATGTTTTTCTTGGTAAGTGAGTTTGATTATCCTAAAGTATAGGTTTGTTGTTCACATGGACTATCATAGTTCATATATTTAGACTTCTCAAATTCACCTATTTTTTTTTTTAAAAAAAATTCTATATATATTAGTGAATAATTCCTAAATTTTATTGAATGAACAAAAATGAAGTATGGAGATTTGAAGTTACTAATTAAAAGAAAGTATGATGAAATGATATTTGAACTTACAACTACGTAAAAGAATATAAATATCTTAAGGTTTGTTTGATAAGTATTTGATTTTTGAAAATCAAGTCTATAAACATATCTTATGTACCTTAAGATTTCTCTTTTTGTTATCTACTTTTTATTGACGTTTTTTAAACTAATCCAAAATTTGAAAATTTAAAAAAATAGTTTTTAAATACTTGTTTTTTTTTTTAGAATTTAACTAAAAATTCTACTCTTATTGTGACATTCCATATTTTTGTGTAATTTAAATTTGGTTATTTTGTAATATTTGTGTTCGCACAAAATTTTAAGAGAAATTTATTTCATGGAACTTGAACTTTGTATTTGTATTAATTTTGTGAAATGTGAGTATAATCTCTAATACATAGTATTTTGATGTTTTCAAAATAAATTATAATCCTTAAACTAGTTGATCTTCTTGAACGATCGACCTTTGGGCTTGTTGATCTTCTTGAGTGATCGGTCTTTGGACTTGTCGATCTTCTTGGATGATCGACCTTTCGGCTTAATGATCTTCTTGGATGATCGTCCTTAGGCTTGTTGATCTTCTTGGATGATCGGCCTTCGGGCTTGTTGATCTTCTTGGAGGATTAGTGTTCCCACGAGGCTTCCGGAGAAACTTGTTTTGTGGAGTTGAACTTGAGTTGGTGTTGATGTTGATGTTAATTTGATGCGCCGTGGTTCGATCTCTATTGCTTTATCCTTTGATTCTCTCTCGGTTGAATGCGTACGCTTGATATATAGAAACGGGGCGTTGGATGTTCTTGAGCTTCGAGTCTTGGAAGAATGCTTGTATCTTCAAAGAACTTCAGTCTTCAAGCATGTTCAGAATGCTTGTATCTTTTCAGAATGTTTGTGTCTTCAAAGGATTTCAGTCTTCAAGCGTGGTCAGCTTCAGGAGTTTTCTGATTGTAGAGAATTCTCTCTAAGCTCTCTCTGGAGTGTAGAATTGTTGACTCCTCCAAATGAGGAGAGCTTTTCTATTTATAGGTTCACAGGTGGGCTTGGGCTTGGTTGATCCATGGGTCTAGCCTTTGGGCTCAATTAGTTGGACTCGAGCTTGGTTGGTCCATGGGTCTGGCCTTTGGGTCCAATTAATCGGATTTAGGCCTGATTTGATATTTGGGTCAAATTCAGCCTATTTTTGGGCTTAGTTGGACTTTGACCCAAATAATAATATCAAATTGAGCCAAATTCAACGGTCATGATAAAACCACGTGACGTCATTGAAATTTGTCTTCAACTTCAATTCAGGACATATGTCAACTTCTAATTGAGCCCAAATTTAATTATTTGGAATTTTGTCATTAATTTAGTAAATGATGTGACAACTTGTGATTGGTCCAAAATTTCTCATTCAACCATTTGATAATTATTTTAGATTTTGAGGTTAAATTGAATTATTGTAAAAAGATAATTCAATTAAAATTTTTTGCTTAAGTGAAAGAATTATGGAATTTAAGTTTTAAATTAAGGAGAATTTTGGATTTGACTTCAATTTTAATTTAATTTGGGAAAGTTAATTAAAATTGAGAAATTTAGAATTTGTTTTTAAGTAGGAGAAAGAAATTGGAATATTTTATTTGATTAAGGATTAAAGATTTTAAAAGATTCGGAGATTTGAATTCTTTGAAGAAATTTAAATTGGATTTGGAATTTATAAAGGAAATGTCTATGTATATATATAGAGAGAGAAAGAATTGGGATTTTAAAAATTTGAGAGGGAAAAGGAAAAAAAATTAACTAAGAAAAGGGAAATTTCATGAACCCCTTCCCAGTGCCATTTTCTCTTTCCCTCACTCTGAACCCACAAACGTTGGTCGCCACACAGTCCATCGCAACTCATCTTCGTTCGCAGTCGTGTCGGAGATTCTTCTCAACCAAGCACCCGGTCGCCACTGTTTCACGCTGACCCACGATCAGCTTCACACGCTACTACTCCCTTACGTCGCGAACTTCCAGACGCCTCAATTCGGCGTTGTTTAGCACTGCCTCACGACGGTGGACGGTCATTTCACTGTCTTTCAAACCGCCGTTGTTCGCCCTATTATGCAGTTGGTTCGCGCGCTCTACAAATTATCTGTTGAGCTTTTGGGTTCCACCGACGAATCCACTGCCGCCATCACAGTGGGTCTTATCCTTGTCGTTAACTTGTTTCATTGTCGGATTTTGCTTTTGTTTCGTCGAAGTCTTAGATTTTGGGTAAGGTTTCAGTGATTTCTTGGATTTGTTTTGGTTACCAATTGGGTATGAGTTTAAATTCTTGGCTTTATGATAATTTTGAAAGTTTGAATTAAAGGTTATTTTGATGTAGTTTGGTGGAGATTTTGGAGTTGAAATCTTGGAAGTGATTGTTGATCAAGCTTAGTTTTGGGGCATTAATTCAAGATTTATTTTTGTTAGAGACTAATTTCTTGTATTAATTTTGGAATTTCGATTTGAGGTAAATAATCTTACTATAAGAACCGCCTTTGTGCTAGAAGGTAAATTTGAGAATAATTCTGAGGATTTGAAACTGTTTGCATCTAGATGCATGAGGATAAATAAGCTGGACTTGATTATGTTTGAAGCATGATTATGAGTGCAAACATGAATTAAATTGTTTTATTTATTTGTTTGCTAGCTGAACATTGAGCATGATAATATGTATTTGCATATTTGTGGGACCATGTTTTATGATGAACATTATGTTTATGATAGTGATAGTTATCTCTACTCGTAATTAGATACCCATCAGAGGTGGTGATCTCCTTCAAGATTTCACTAGAGGTTTGTGTTTCTTTCGGGATTCACTAGAGGGTTTTGTTTCCTTCGAGATTCACTAGAGGTGGTGATCTCCTTCGAGATTTCACCAGAGGTTTCGTATTTCCTTCAAGATTCACCAGAGGTTTTTGTTTCCTTTGGGATTCACTAGAGGTGGTGATATCCTTCGAGACTTCACTAGAGGTTTGTATTTCCTTCGGGATCACCAGAGGTTTGTGGGCACATCTAATCTACGGTAGAGTGGGTTCAGTTATCCATTAGTTAGCCACTCCATGGAAAATAAAGGTTTATGCGGATCCCACTAGAAAGTGGCATTTAGAGGACATAGATGCTTAGGTGCTTGATCCCGGTAGTGGGGTTACTTACTGAGTATTTTATACTCATTCTTTCTCATGTTTATTTTTCAGGTAAGGATAAGAGCATGCCAACAAATAACAAGCAGAATCCGTGATCGAGCTACTGGGACCAGTCATATGCTTCCGCTCACGTTTTCAGGATTTTATATTTAAAATTTTCTACACATGATGGTTGAACTCGAAGTTTTGGTATTTATACTTTAGACAATTTTTAAAAAGAATTTTTTAATTTGTATTATGGTTTTAAGGGTACCATGCTAAATAAATTTCAGTTATTTAATATTAATTAAGTTATTTATTTTATGTTCTTTATTTGGTTTTACTAAGACATGAAAAGATGTCAATTTGAATTGTATACATGCATGTCTAGTAATGGCCTAGTTTAAGTCCTAGGGAGTCAGGTCGTTACAGTCGGTATCAGAGTCCATATTTTAGGTTCTGAAAATCGACTTACTATGTAAGTCTAGATAGTCCCTCTAGTCCAGCAACGGATTCTTCGTCATCGGCAGGTATGTCCTACAAGTAAAAGTTTCCAGTATGTATTGCATGAGAATAGTTTGATTTAATGCCTTAGTAGACATGTTTTCATGATAAGGGATCTAGTGAGAACTGATCTTTGAGTACATTTCAGGCCATGACACCTAAACTCGGGATAAAAAGGAAGGTTAGAGGAGGGGTTCAGGATCCTCTAGTGCAAGACCCACAAGTCCAAGACTCTTTCACGTCGGGAGTGCAGAAGGATATAGTCGGTGGAAGTCAGAATGTTTCAGTAGCTTCAAACCCACCTGGGGCTTAAGTTGATGAAGAGGCAATAAAAACACTAATTAGGGAAGATGTTACATCATCCTTGAAGAAGAGGATACAAGAATTGATCCGTAGTGCAGTGGCGAAGCAGACAGCTCAAAATCAGACCCAACAGGAACCGATACCACTGGTACAGGTGCAACCGACCTAGCCATAGAATCAGAACGTGCAGACTTATCCCTTGAAGTTAAACACTTGAAGGATTTCAGAAAGTACAGCTCTCGTACCTTTGATGGGTCGCTGACAGATCCTATAAAGGCAGAGATGTGGATGTCCTCTATTGAGACCATTTTCCGCTATATGTAATGCTCGAAGGACCAAAAGCTTTAGTGTGCAGTATTATTGTTGACGGATGATGATGAGATTTGGTGGCAATCGATCGAGAATTTTATTAACACCAGCAAAGGGTCGATCACTTGGAACCAGTTTAAGGAGCAGTTCTGCAAGCAGTACTTTTCTGTGGACATGAGGTATAATAAGTATGTAGAGTTCATGAATTTGAAGAAAGGAGTCTTGTCTGTGGCAGAGCACGAACGAGAATTCACCAAGCAGTCTCATTTTGCTCCAAGTTGGTGGCCATAGAGAAGGATAAGATAGAAAGATTCATCCACGGTCTGAAGGATGAGCTAAGGGGTCATGTACTGACCCATGAGTCCATCAGTTATGCAACAGCGTTAGATATAGCAGCCAGAATAGATTTTACTGCAAGAGGGGGAACCACGAGATCACAAGGAGTAGGATCTTCTTCAGGTCAGAAGAGGAAGGCATTAAAGGCTTTTAGAGCCTCCACAAAAGAGTTAGAATATAGATAGAACTCCAAGGCATTGGAGGCAACAAGACTCCCAATTTGTGGTTGTTAAAGAGGATAAGTTGGTTTGTTCAACATGTGGTAGACGTCATTGGGAACGATGTCTGGCAGGTATTAGAGTTTGTTTTTGGTGTAGGCAGAGAGGGAACATGTTGGAGAAGTGCCCCAAGAGGAATGCATCTGATAATAAGAGCCAACCTGTAAGCTCGAATTAGGGTGGTTCGAGCCGTCAGTAGCAGTAGGGTAGAGTGTATTCCACCACTTGGCAGGAGACCAAGAAGTTCGACACTGTTGTGCAGATACGCTCCCAATCTTGGGACACTATGCATTGGTTTTGTTTGACTCCGATTCATCTCACTCATTCATATCATCAGCATTTGTAAAACATACCATATTAGAATTAGAACCCTTACTATATGTTCTATCAGTTTCTACTCCATCAGGAGAAATCATGTTAGCTACTGAAAAGATAAAGGCATGTCATGTCATACATTAGATGTGAACTTGTTAGTTCTAAACATTCGTGATTTTGTTGTGATACTGGACATGGATTGGTTGGCTACAAATCATACCAGTATAGATTGTTCCTGCAGGGAGGTGATTTTTAACCCTCCTATAAAAGTCGGCTTTAAGTTTAAAGGGGCAAGGACCGTGGTCCTACCCAAATTAATTTTAGATATGAAAGCAAATAGGTTGCTTAACCAAGGTACCTGAAGTATCCTAACCAGTATTGTTGACACTAGAGAGGCTGAGGTCTCCTTGATTTCAGAGCCAGTAATAAGAGACTACCTAGATATTTTTCTAGAAGATCTCCCTATTTTCTGCCACATCAGAAGATAGTTTTGCTATCGAGTTGGAGCTAGGCGTAACTTCTATCTCGAAAGCTTCATATAAAATGGCTCTAGAAGAATTGAAAGAGCTTATGATTTAGATGCAAGAGTTGTTGGATAAGAGTTTCATACGCCCTAGGTGTGTTACTGTGGGGTGCACCAGTACTTTTTGTGAAAAAGAAAAATGGATTGTTGATTCTCTGCATCAATTACAGGGAGTTGAATAAAGTGACTATAAAAAATAAATATCCACTTCCCAGGATTGATGACTTGTTTGACCAGTTGCAAGGAGATACAGTGTTCTCCAAGATTGATCTTTGGTCAGATTACCATCAGTTGAGGATAAAAGATAGTGATATACCCAAGACAACTTTTCGTTCGAGGTATGAGCATTATGAGTTCATCATAATGTCGTTCGGTTTGATGAATGCTCCTGCAATATTTATGGACCTGATGAATAGGGTGTTCAAGGAATTCCTCGACACTTTTGTGAGTTCTCAAAGATGATATCTTAGTTTACTCCAAGATAGAGGCAAAACATGAAAAGCATTTACGAAAAGTTTTGGAAACTTTGTAGGCGAATAAGTTATATGCTAAAGTTTCTAAATGTGAGTTTTGGCTGAGGCAGGTGTCCTTTTTAGGACATGTGGTGTCAAAGGTGTAAGTTTCTAAAAACATGTAGTGGAAGAAAACAAGATCATTAAGCATTCTAATTCCTCAATTTTTACATCAAATTAAGCATGTTCATAGGGTATCAAGAGGGTTTTAACACATACCTTTGAAGATCCTCTTCAAATAGAAATTCAGCTGCAATCTTCTCCAATTCAAGTTGTGGACTACCACTAGAGCTTCCTTACTATTCTCTAGTAATCTTAGATTGAGTTGTGGGACTCAAAACAAGTAAGAATTTAGGAAATTATGTAGGAAAGGTCACTGGTTTATCAACTTGGTGAAGAATACTTCTTCAACCTTGAGACATCAGCAAAATTCCAACATTTGCATGAGATTGTTCACTCAAATTTGAGTGTTTTATATAGGTCTTTCATGCAAAACCTAAATGCCTCAAGAAGAACTAGCTCCTACTTGAATTTGAGCTCTCAATTAGGAATGGAATATGACTAAGCAACTAGGTTTTGAAAGTGGAAAAATCCCACATTTAGGATATTTTTTCCATTTTCAATTCCCCCCACCCCCCAATATTTTAAAAATTTGAAATAAAAAATTATTTTTCAATTTTAGTTCTTTAATTAAAATTGAAATTGTATTAATTTTAATTTTCTAATAAAATTAATAATAAATAATTAAATAAATAAATGTCGAATGTTTAACTTTATAAACTGCGAGTTTTAAGACATTCAACCCAACAAAAGGAAGGAGTCTTCGTTGATCCCACAAAGATTGAGGCGGTTACAAGGTAGCCTCGTCCAACTACAGTTAGTAAGGTGCGCAATTTTTTTGGGTTTAGTAGGCTATTACTGGCGATTTGTGAAGGACTTTTCTCGTATAGCTACTCCCTTGACTCAGTTGACTAGAAAATAAGCTTCCTTCGTTTGGAATAAGGCTTATGAGAATAGCTTTCAAGATCTCAAATAGAAGTTGATTAATGCACCAATTCTTATCGTACTGGATGGAACGGGTGGTTTTGTTATTTACAGTGACGCCTCCAAGAAAGGGTTGGGGTGCATACTGATGTAGTAGAATAAGGTAGTTGCTTATGCCTCTCGTCAATTAAAGAACCATGAACGGAACTATCCCACACATGAGTTGGAGTTGGTAGCAGTGGTTTTTGCCTTAAAGATCTGGATGAAGGAAATCTAACAAAGATCCAGTGAGCGGAAGCAGATCATTCCAAATCTCATTGAGAAATAACACAAACAATTACAGTCTAAACGGAAACGATTATGCATAAATAGTAAATTACAACATGCTTCTTTAAAAGACTGAACAAGGGATAAAGTATGCAAACCTATGAAGAACTCTTCTTCAATTATCCCTCGGTCGTTTAGTAACTCGTTCAACAACACGAATTCGAACGCAACGATCAGAACACGATCTCAACGAACGACTGGATGCATCTCGATCACAATCAAGTTCAATCTAATCCTCGAACGGAATTAGAACACCACTACAATGGTTACCTTGGTATTTTTGGTGTGAGAATCCAAGAGTTGTAGGCTCTGTATGATTTTAGATTGAGGAAAGCAGAAGGTAGACGATCGAGTAAGTGGGAGATGAATAAAGTCTATCGTATAGACTAAATACTCGATCGTTTATAAAGAAGAAGCCTATCGTATAGACTTTACTACTTGATCGTGTAACAACAAGTAAATGAGTAACTATCGTATAGTAAACTCGGAACTCCTAATCGTTTAGGCTGTGAGACACCATCGTTTAGTAAAACACTTTACACGATAGTTTTCATTTTGTGAAACGATACAATAATGAATCATCCTCGTTTGATTTGGAAAATAATTTTCCTTTTATGCTTCAATGGTATGTGAATAAACTGATTAAACTCTTTAATCACGAGATCCACCATCCATTAACTGTTGGTCACTCCACTAAAGACCAACAATTGCACTATTTGCACTACAGATATATTTCTGTGTACATATGACCAATCAACAGTGTGATGACCCTTCACAAATCGCTCATAAGTACAACAGGGCCAATTCACCGTTTTGCCCCATGTAGTTACATCTAACTTCTTAAGTACCACTGATTCCTCTAATAAACAATAAGTCATAGTCTACTATGACTAAGTCCTCTCGGGCCAGGAGAGGGTGTGGCCACTATAGTCAAGACTCGGAATCAGCCCTTAAGGGAGCAATTTATCTACTTAACCTTGCTTCGGGGAAGGAGTGAATTCCGTCTTGTGTAGCTGAGTTTCTAGCTCCTCAATCAGACGAATCCTCAAAATGGTAGGCTTTTTAAGTTGACAATTTGGCCACTCTCACCTATACAAATCAAAGGATCTCCCTCATAAGTAGGAGTTCCCAACTCACTCAGGATTAAGGTCATGTCACCTACGGTCATTTTAATGAAATGTAAGTCTCAATTATCAACGACATTATATAAAGAGTCTAACCATTTTGTGGTCCGGTCTTATACATGTAACTACAGGGATAAAATGGTAAATTGGCCCAATTGTACTTACGAGCATATGCAAAAGGTCATCGTACTCATGATTGGTTATATCCGATGGACACAAAAATATATCTGTGGTAAGAAGAGTTCAGCTGCTGGTCTTTAGTGGAATACCTGACAGTTAACGGATGGTGGATCTCGTGGCTAAAGAGTTTAGTCAGCTATTCACGTACCGTTGGAGCTTTAAGCCACAGGTCCATTAGGTCCCCTAGGTAGCTTGGATAAAGTCGACAATCAGTGTTTGGGTCCGTTTGAAATGTTCAAATTGACAAGAGGGAGTTTGATTATGTATGATATACTTGAACTGGTTAATTATATATGATATAATTGGCTAAATGTATGAAATACATTATTTTGGAGGAAATTAGATATAAATATTATATCAAGTGGAGGAGAAATTACTATAGTAGATATGTGATATCAAACTATAGGGTAAGAATATAATATGATTATATTCATTTATTATTAAATTGGTTAATTATGAGATAATTGACCGAAATATTCTCCTCCATTGCACGTTAGTGGGAGCAGCCATGTTCGGTTATGGTAATCGAAGAATAAAATAAAAATTTGTTTCATTTGGCAAAAAGTTCGAAAAATTTGCAATCGGTGTGAAAACGTATTGGTCGCCTAGCTTGAGAGCCTATACGATAGAGTCTTATCGTCTAAACGATTGCACACCAGCGTCTAAATGATCGCATGCCTTTCCCTAAACGATCGCTTAGCTTTCCTAAATGATCGCCTAACATCCTGCATTTTCTAAACGATCGTTTGCCTTTTACTAGACGATCACTTAGTCAAACTTACACGATCGTGTAGCTTTGTCTAAACGATAAGTACTCCGTTATATGATAGCTTCTCTCCCACTTACTTATTGTCTACACAATCAGCTTTTCCTCCCATTTCTACCAAATTCACCAAAGACCATACTTTGAATTCTCACTCCAAGAATACCAAGGGCTCCAACTGATGGTGTTGTCCCCGCTTCTCCTTGTTCGTGCTTGTCCGTGTTGCTGCCATTCATGTAGACGATCGTGCTGCTGTGGCCAACTGATTTGCTGGGCGATAGAGTTCGTAGAGGTTCTTCCGCTGCATTGAGTTCGAGATTGAAGAGAGACTTCAACTAGTATGAGAACTCATTCCCTTGTATTTTATTTATCAAAGCATGTCGTTAATTAGTGTTAATTTGCATAACTATCTGTTAGAATCTATATGTTGTATTTTGGTCACGATGAAATCGGAAAAATCCGAACGCGCTCATGGATGCTCTTCATTAAGAGTTCCTTCAATACAAACTTTTTGGATAGGATACCTCTACTCACATGTCTCTACATGAATGGTCAGGATCAGACCATTTGTAGTACTTTACAACACTTGTAACATCTAAAAGCGGGTCGTATCCATAGTATCATTAAGATAAGGTATCTCTCCTTTACCCATCTACTACAGACCATTTAGGTTATTACTTAAGGCATAATCCACTTGTATATCTCCACATACATGCTTCAGTTACGTGAAATAACCAAGATCTTAGTTTATTGGATTTGAGTAAATGCTTATAAAATAACATTTATTTTATTAATAACAATATGTTCACAAAGTGTTTACAAATTATGAGACTACTAGGAGAATTAGGACACTAATCCCAACACTGGAGGCATTATTTGTATGGAGAAAAGATACAAATTTTCACCGATCATAAGAGTTTAAAATATTTCTTCACTCAGAAGGAGTTAAACATGGGACAACGCATGTGGTTAGAGTTGGTGAAGGATTATGATTGTGAGATTGAGGGGATTAGAACTTTTATGCAGAAAGTCTGCACCTTTTGTAAACCCTTGACAACCTACTTAATATCATCCAAAATTGAGCTCAATTAGAGTGTTTCCACCACACATTCCTTTTTGAGTTTAGTAGATAAGACCGTAGTGGTGGTCTACATGAAGTTTCAAGCTCAGTTAAGTGGAGATCCAATTGAATTCGTGGAGAATTCTATAAAGGTATTGCACTATTCAAACCCTTCTTATGAACTTTACTTTTGTAGCATGTTTAAAACTCAAATTAAGTTTGGTTAGAGTGTTTATTGATTCTGAATTCTTCCGTTGCATGTTATATTACTCCTTCTATATATAGAGAGATAAAGAGAGGAGTGGGGATGAGGGGGAAGAATTGGGATTTTAAAAATTTGAGAGTGAAAAGGAAATAAATATATTATATTTAGGTTAGGTTATAGAAAGTTAATATATATATGTATATATATATATTCGTACTTGGGCTGCCTTGAGAGTTGTGAAAAAAAATTAACTAAAAAAAGGAAAATTTCGTGAACCCCTTCTCGGCGCCATTTTCTCTTTCCCTCACTCTGAACCCACGAACATAAGCCGCCACACAGTCCATCGTAACTCATCTTCGTTCGCTGTCGTGTTAGAGATTCTTCTCAACCAAGCACTCGACCGCCATTGTTTCACGCTGACCCATGATCAGCTTTGCTCGCCGTCGCCGCCTCACGTCGTGAACTTTCGGTCGCTTCAACCAGACACCTTAGTTCGACATTGTTCAATGCTGCCTCATGAAGGAGGACTGCCATTTCACCGTCGTTCAAACCACCGCGTTCGCCCTATTCTGCTGTTGGTTCGCGTGCTCTACAAATTATTTGTTGTGCTTTTGGGTTCTGCCGACGAATCCACTGCCGTTATCACAGTGGGTCTTATCCTTGTCGTTAACTTGTTCCATCACCGGATTTTGCTTTAGTTGTGCCCGAGTCTTGGATTTTGGGTAAGGTTTCGGTGATTTTTTAGATTTATTTTGGTCACCCATTGGGTATAGGTTTAAATTCTTGGCTTTATGATAATTTTGAAAGTTGGAATTAATGGTTATTTTGATGTAGTTTGGTGGAGATTTTGGAGTTGAAATCTTTGAAGTGATTGTTGATCAAACTTCGTTTTAAGGGCATTAGTTCAAGATTTATTTTTGTTAGAGACTAATTGGTTGGATTAATTGTGGAATTTCAATTCAAGGTAAGTAATCTTACTACTAGAATCGCCTTTGTGCTAGACGATAAATTTAAGAATAGTTCTGAGGATTCTGAGATTGTTTGCATCTAGATGCATGAGGATAAATAAACTGAACTTGATTTTGTTTGAAGCATGATTATGAGTGCAAGCATGGATTAAATTATTTTGTTTATATGATTTGCTAGATGAAAATTGAATCATATGTATTTGCATATTTGTGGGACTATGTTTTATGATGAACATTAAGTTTATGATAGTGATAGTTATCCCTATCTGTAACTAGATACCTACTAGATGTGGTGATCTCCTTCGGGAGTTCACCAGAGGTTTCGTGTTTCCTTCGGGATTCACTAGAGGTTCATGTTTCTTTTGGGATTCACCAAAAGTGGTGATCTCCTTTGGGACTTCACCAAGAGTTTGTGTTTCCTTCGAGATTCACTAGAGGTTTGTGGATACACCTAATCTACGACAGAGTGGGTTCAACTATCTACCAATTAGCCATCCCACGAAAAGTAGAGGTTTAAGTGCGTTCCACTAGAAAATGGCATTTAGAGGACACATATGCTTAGCCTGACCCTGGTAGCGGGGTTACTTACGGAGTATTTTATACATTATTTCTCATATTTATTTTTCAGGTAAGGGTAAGAGTATGTTGACGAATGACAAGTAGAATCCGTGATCGAGCCACTAGGACCAGTCATATGCTTCTACTCATATTTTCATAATTTTATGTCTAAAAATTTCTAGTTTGGATGTTTGAACTCAAAGTTTTGGTATTTATGCTTCAAGAATTTTCTAGTTTGTATATGGTTTTAAGGGCACCCTGCTAAATGAATATCAATTATTTAGTTTTAACAAAGTTATTTATTTTTATGTTATTTATTTGATTTTACTAAGACATGAAAAGATGTAATTTTGAATTGTATGCATGCATGTCTATAGTATCGCCTAGTTTAAGTCCTAGGGAGCCGGGTTGTTACACTTATACTTAAAAAGATACAACCCATTGTATGAAAATGAGAGAAAATAAGTTTAATCTAAAAAAAAAAAAGAAATTTTTACCTGTTAGGTCTTTAAAGGATGTATATTTTCTATATTAATTTTTCCCAAAATTATGTTAATTATTTGCTTTAAATGCTAATTTTGTAGGTAAAACGGTCCCAAAGAAATTAGAAGTTATTACAAGAAAATTGGGCTAAAAAGATCCAAAATAACCAAGAAAATCAACAAATTGAAGAGAATTGAGTAAACACCCAAAATGGCATCGAAAACCATCAAATTCCATCGAGTATTTAACAGAATGATATAGAGTACAATCTGTTGGGATTGATGCCCTAAAGTTTCGTGTCCTGTAGTTTGTAAACAGTTTATACGAACACTTATTATGTATAATATATAATATTTACTTCATTTCTTGTTTTTGCTCATTTGGATGTTTTATTTGCTTTACCACAAACCAATAAACTAAAATCTTTGGTTTTCTTTATGTAACTTAAGCATGTATGTGGTGACATACAAGTGGATCATGTCTTAAGTGATAACCAAAATGATCTGTAGTATATGGATATAGGAAGGAAACCTTATCCTGGTAATGTATGGATGTGGCCCACTTTGTGGAATGGTTACTAGTGTTATGACTTGTGACAGATGGTATGATCTTGATCATTTGTGTAGGGGATATTGAGTGGGGGCGTCCTATACAAAGAGTTTGTATAAAACCTGACCACGAAGTGTTAACGTCTCGTTATATAACATAGTTCATGACAAAGACTTCACTTCACTAGGATGACCATAGGTAACATGACCTCAATCCTGAGTGAGTTGGGAACTCCTGCCATTGGGGGCAATCCTTTGATTTCCATGGGTGCGAGTGGCCAGGCCACCGACTCAAACCTACCACTTTGGGAATTCGTCTGACTTGGGAGCTGGGAACTCAGCTACACAAGATAAAAATTCACTCATTCCCCGTAGCAGGGGTAAGTAGATAGAAAACTCCCCTAAGGGCTGATTCCAGGGCTTGAACGATGTGGCACCACACATCTTCTCATGGCCCGAGAGGTGTTCACACATAGTTGGACTATGTTGTATTGTTCATTAGAGGGATCAATAGTACTTAATGAGTGAAATATAACTACAGGGGCAAAATGGTAAATTGGCCCAACTGTACTTACGAACATCTGTAAAGGGTTATCATACTCATGATTGGTTATATCCGATGGACACACAAATATATCTGTGGTAAGAAGAGTTCAACTGTCGGTCTTTAGTGGAATGCCTGACAGTTAACGGATAGTGGATCTTATGGTTAAAGAGTTTAGTTAGCTATTCACGTACCATTGGAGCTTCAAGCTATAGGTTCATAAGATCCCCTTGGTAGCTTGAATACAAATTGAAAATAAGTTTCTGGGTCAGTTTGAAATGTTCAAATTGACCAGAGAGAGTTCGATTATATATGATATAATTGAACTGGTTAATTATATATAATATGATTGACTAAATATATGAGATACATTATTTTGGAAGAAATTGGATATAAATATGATTTATATCAAGTAGAGGAGAAAACACTATAGTTGATATATGTTATCAAACTGTAGATTATGAATATAATATGATTATATTTATTAATTTATTAATTGAGCGGTTATGAGATAATTGGCCCGTGTTTTCTCTGAATTTGTGCGAAAGTGGGAAGTTGAATTTAGTTCTAATAACTGAAGAGTAAAATGAAAATTGTTTTCATTTTGCATGAGAGACACATAATTGTCATGGTGTGAAAAGCCTTCTATCGTTTAGTGTTTGAGAGCCTATACGATAGCGCTCGCTCACTAAACGATTGCACACCCGTGCCCATGCTTTCCTAAACGATCGCTTACCTTTTCATAGACGATCCCTTAGCGCCTGAGCATAACTAAACGATCCTTTAGCTTTTACTACACGATTGTGTATCCTGCACTAAACAATCAAGCACTCGACTATATGATAATCTTTCCTTTCTCTCACTTTCTTGAATGTATATGTGTAAATTCTATCACAATGAATTAGAAAGATCCACTTTCGCTCATAGTGCTCTTATATAAGAGTTCCTTCACAATCAAGTAAGGCTGCTGAGTAATCAGCCATCGAGTAAATTGTCATTGTGTTAAGACATACAACATTGAGTAAGGCTGTCGAGTCATCGAGTAATTACTGAAAAGGCCATCGAGTAAATGCTACCGAGTAATCGAGCATCGAGTATTGACCATCGTGCATTGAGGATCGAGTATGAAGCAGAAAACTCTCTTTTAAATTGTACAAAAACTTGATACGTTCATTCTTTTTCTGGATTTTGACGCAATTCATCCCCTGAGCACGCTTTGCGCAACCGAGTGTCAACGATGCGTCCCAACGCTATCACTGCAACTATAAATAGATTTCATTCATTTTGTGTTGGAGAAGGAGGATAGTTTTTTAGAGGAGGGGGATAGTTTTCTTTCATTTTTACTGAAGGGAAGAAACATAATTCTATGGAGGCTGGAATTTCTCTCTATATTAATTAATCTCTATGATAATTTTGTTTCCTACCTAGGTTAGATTATTATTTCTTTTTTATTTGTAATCAATAACTTGTAATTCTTTGTGAATTTGTCTATGGATTTATGAAGTAATTCAATCTTGTTTCTATTTCAAGAGTTCTTGCAAATTCTTTTGAGTTTTCTATTTTTCTTTATCATTAGCAATCTAAATTTGAGCATTTTTTAATCTGATTTTAATTTTTGAAGCATGTTAAATGATTTATATCTTGAGCATGCTTAGCCTAGATGCTGGTTTTGTCACATTCACTCATGATTGAATACGTTGCTTTTAATGTATTCGATAGAATGTCCAGCCAAGATCTCAAAGAGGCAATAGTAATTATGTGTTGAATGACTGACTAACCTAGGACGTACTAATTACTAGATTTGGAGAAAATTTGGTTAATTGAGTAAGTTATCTTAACAATTAATCAACGCAATTGAATCTTAGAACTTAATGCACGTGTTTTCTTTTCTATATGATCGCTAAGGAACCCAATAGAGGTTGTAGCATGTAGATATATTAGGGTTAGGGCTATCCTACCTTAATCGTTGATTAGGACGCTTGCTTGACTAGGTTATGCTAGTTGTCTGCTTTTGTAGAGACTACTTTAATCTAGATTAAGTAAGTAGTTGTGTGCTTAATCCGACTGTGAATTAAATTTGTAGAATTCAATGATAATAATTGCAATGAACGTCTAACTTGGATTAGAAGCAAAATTGTTTTAAACTTGGTTACAACTATCCTATTTTTTGCATGTTTTTTTTTGTTTTAATAAAAAAACCCCTGTTTTATAGCTTTTATAGTTAAGCTTGGTTAAAGAAAAGATTATAATATTTCCTTGGGGATCGACCTCTTACTTCCACTTTAACTACGAGTTAGTTAGATTGTTGTTTGAGATTTATAAATATTGTTTGTTTTGGGTTAGGTAGAACTAACGATACCTACTTAGCTCTGAACATTACCAAATGGGTGTTTTGAGGATTTAAAGGTTTTAGATATTTGTTTGTTTTGTTTTATTAAAAAAAAAGGCTCCACGACAATTTGAAAGACAACACTACTAATATGTTAAATTGCTCATCATATTGTTTTTAGAAATATCTATCATATTTTAACGATATTTTTATAAAATTGAGACTTTGACATTCCAATCAATATCAATCCTTTCAAACTTTAGTCACAAGTAAGTTCAAATTATAGTCCAGTAGTTATACCTCAACGGATAAATTCCACTCGACTCAAAAGACTTCCTCTCTCAATTCAAATTCTCTTCCTTCACAAGTTACAACTCTACTTTTTATTGGGCTTGGGCCGAGTATTGCATCTCAAAATGGGCTTATGAGTTCATTACAGATCCGGCCCATCGGCCCACTTTCGAGTTGACGTTTTCAACAAGTTTTACTTCGCCATTTCATGTCGTGGACTCCTAAAACCAAGTGGGACCCTGTGACCGGTAGTCTTAGTCCAGCACGTAAACACGGTTCCACGGTCGAAATCGCATCGGGTCTTCTCCAAAAGTCTCCCCCACTGAAAAACTTCGATAAAGTCAAACCCATACACCCCCAGAGAAAAGAAATGGTAAAAGACTCTGTGGGGGGCGATAATATCTATAATGCTTTCATAATTCTGGTTTTAGTTTACTGAACCCTTCTCTTTAGTTTCTTTGTCGCCATTTGGCCGATGGGATTAAGGAATTTATGAGATTTCATCTGTCACGGGGACTTCGATGTGAGTTTTAACGCGGGTTTTCTTTCATTCTTTTCTTTATTTGTGGGTCTCTGTGAAAAATTCCAAGTCGGCCCTGGAAAAAGAGAAGGGTCTGAAACTAATCGAACAAGCAACCCCTTGAAGAAGAAAAGCGAAAAGAAACAACACGCACTTCTACTTACTTTTGGCTGTTCATTCTCCTCTGGTTTCTAGACAGGTATGCTTCATTTTCTCCCTGACCCAACTTTCTTTTTCTCTGTTTCATCTATTTCTTTTGTTGATCTTGGCGTTTACTTTTTAGATTGTGGGTAAATTTGCTTTTGCTTTAGTTTTTCTGCTTTATGGGTTGCTTCGTTATGTCTCTTTAGCAAACGGGATTTCATTATGGTTTTTGTTATGATTTTAATATGCTCTGTCCATTGAATCATCTATTGTTTGAATCATCTTCTTTTTTACGTTCTTTAATGGGAAAGATTAAATATGGGGTTCTTTGCTTATTTGCAAGGAATTTGTTGGTGATTCTCCTCCTGTTAATCCTAGTTGAGATTCATTTGTATAATCACTTGATCTTTTCTTTTTTGCCTCTTTTCAGTGTTGCTACTTTTTTAAAGGTGGGGGGGTGGGGAGCCATTGATGACAATGATTTCTGATAGACTTCTGTTCCACGATAGGACTTTGTTTACTTCACTTCTTAAGGTTACTTTTCTATCTGAATTTTATAAATCCCTGCTGGATTGTGTTTCTCAGGAGATTCAAGAGCAGAAGAGCTTATTTGGATGCAAAAGAATCAGAGGGATATGTCTACCAATGCTATTGCTTGCGCTGAGAGAGCTACAAATGACGTGCTTAGCGCTCCTGATTGGGCCATAAATATTGAGCTCTGTGATATTATTAACATGGATCCTAGGTAATGCCATAACTTCTGTTGGAACTGTTATAATTTTTTTTTTCAAGTCTATACTTCCCTGCATTGGTTGTTTCCTCCTATTGAATCTTTTAAAAGTTTTGGATTTGGATCTTTTCCATGAATTCTAACGTTTATTTGAAATTAACATCTATGAGTTGTTTACACCTTTCGTGGTGAATTGAAATCAATGAAAGCATGTTTCTGTTGCTCACATGTTTTGTTTTTTAACTGACTTCTTGAACTCATCGCATAGTTGTCTGCTGTTGAAACAGAATGTAACCAACCAATTGTAACTTTTTTCTCTTTTCAACTGATTATCTATTCTTTGTTGTGTTTTTACATGTGGACTTTGGTTTTGAATGGGAAATTTATAGGCAGGCGAAGGATGCATTGAAGATACTCAAGAAGCGTCTTGCTAACAAAAATCCTAAAATACAACTTCTAGCGCTCTATGTGAGTCGTCCTAGTGTTTCTTTTGTTTGTTGAACTTTTAGAATAAACAACAATAACAGATTTCTGGATTGTGCTATGTTGTTTGTAGCAACCAATTGCTTTAATTTAATTGTTAATGTGATATTTTTGTAATAAAAGTTTATATATGCGCGCGTGTGAAGTCAACACTCTAACTGTGTTTATGTGATTCTTGCTAATTTTTTTTACACTATTGATCCAGGCATTGGAGGCTCTAAGCAAAAATTGTGGTGATACTGTTTTTAAGCTGATCGTAGATCGTAATATCTTGCACGAAATGGTTAAAATTGTAAAGAAGAAGGTACCTACTAACCTCAGCACCAATCTAACGTGTGTTGTTTGGTTTCTTGGTATACATCGCAAATCTAGACAGGACAGTAGGACAAATGGTTTAATGTGTTTTCTTTTATTCAAACTTAGCAGCCTGATTCAACTGTACGGGACAAAATATTAACTTTGGTAGATGCATGGCAAGCAGCAATTGGTGGTGGCTCTAAGGGAAAGTTTCCACAGTACTATGCAGCCTACAATGAATTGAAGGCAAGTTATTTTCTTACCTTGGTATATAATTTTTTGAACCTTTGACAGTAGAGAAATAATCTTGCAGTTCTCTCGTATGTTTTGTTTAATACAGAATGCTGGATTTCAATTTCCACCAAGAGAAGAGAACGTTGAGCAGTTCTTTAGTCCACCTCAGATACAGCCAGTCATTGAGCACCCTGTTTCAGCTTATGATGATCTTGCTGTTCAGGCTTCTCTCCAGTCTGATTCTTCTGGTTTAGGGTAAGGTTTTAATTCCTGTTTGGCTTATTCTACTTTTTGAAAAAGCAAGGGGCTATCTAGTGTCTTAGTAATTTGCATGCCTTCATCATGGGTTTCGATCTAATTTGTCGGTCTACTTCATTCTTCTTCCTCAAGTCTAATAGTTGATTTTCTATTTGCTGTTGCCGCTCGGGATTTGACTCTGACTATTGTAATTTGAACTTAAACAGCTTGCCAGAAATTCAAAATGCACAGGAACTAGCACATGTTTTATTGGAAATGCTTGGTGCGTTGGACCCTAAGACTCCGGAGGTATTCCTTAAGAAAAGTCTTCAGGTTGAAAAAGAAAGAATTTGAAGAATTTGAAGAACCTCATATGTTTATAAACATCTCTATGTTATCCATTTCTCTTTCTTTTAGAATGGAAGACTATTGATTTTGAATTTTCAACTTTAGATAAATTTAGGTTCTTTGACTTAGTTCTATATTTATTCTCCCAAACCTATATGAACGGTAGGAAGAGTTAGATAAAGAAAGATGTTCCCTTCAACCATTCATGTAGCTGAACTTTTGCATATTTGGACTAGTTTTCAGCTGGTGAAATGAGACATAATGCACAATATGTCCTTTTTCATTTGACATTTTGACTTGTTCATGTTGGCAGGCTTTGAAGCAAGAAGTGATTGTTGATCTGGTTGATCAGTGCCGTTCCTACCACAGCCGTGTTGTGATACTTGTGAATGAGACAACGTAAGATATCATGCCATCTTCATTTATAACTGCAGGCTTAATATCTGACTTGTGATGTTTGCTCCCATTTCAGAGATGAGGAACTGTTACGTCAAGGATTGGTATTGAATGACAGTCTGCAGCGTGTACTCAGCTGCCATGATGACATTGCGAAAGGAACATTTACAATGGAAGCTAGAACAGCAGAACCTCCTGTTCCATCGGTTCCATATATCAACCCTGAGGATGATGACTCGGAAGATGACTTTACACCGTTATCTCGCAGGTGACTGTAACTAAGCCCTGTTATTTCGATCCATTCTTATTAGAATGTCTCTCTAACTGTTATACATGGCCTGCAGGCCAACGAGAGATAACATTTATGAAAGGGACAGGAAATTGGCAAATGGTCCATCATCGCGAGTAAGTCCACTTCCTTCACCTTCATCAAAGAAGACGGCTAGTGTGGAAATGATCGATCACCTTAGCGGGGACATGTACAAACCTGAAGGGTCTCCCAGGATAGTAGAGCCACCATCAACTTCTTCTTTTTCACCTTTCTACACTAGACAGCCTTTGTTCGACGAACCACCTCCAAGAAGCATATCCACCAATCCACTCCTCACAACACCTCGGGACACCCAATCTCCGAGCGCCCTTCCTCCCCCTCCCTCAAGATATAATCAAAGACAACAATATTTTGAGCAACAAAAAGCTGTTACAGGAGGCAGTCAACCCCATTTGAGCAACGATTATAGTTCTTATGACAACATAGTGGGGAATACCAAGAATCTGTCACTCAGTCCTACCCCAACCAGATCCGTGGAGCATGAAGAAACCCTTTTCAAAGATCTGGTGGATTTTGCCAAGGCCAAGTCATCTTCATCCTCCAAATTGAACCGACCGTTCTGAGACACGACTAGTAAAGACTGACCTTGTTTTTTTCTTCGTCGTCGTCGTAGTGTAGGCAGGTGATTGTGGGGTTCGTTGATGAGGTTGTATATTCATGATCATGAACAAAGCCATTCATTTAGTAAGGAAGTAGGTGTTAGAATTTTTTCATGTTGCTTTGGATGGATCATAGAGTGAGCCACTGATCTGCATATATATTATATATTATATTCATTTGGTAATACTCTAGTAAAAAACCTTGATCTAATTGTTGTATGATTATTATTGTATAAAGTTTAAATTTTAGGATAATTATAATGGTAGCACTTTTAAAGTTAATAATTAAGGATATAGCAATATTTTTTAAGAAAAATATAATAGAATCTATTATTGATAGATTCCTATTAGATTCTAGTTGGATCTAAATTGTACTATATTTATAAATTCTTTTGCATTGGTGTTATATATACTAATATTTTAGGTTTAATTGTTGTATTTGTAATTATCCCTTAATTTTATAAATTCAAATTTTAAAATTAGAGTATTTAGTAATTACTTAAAATGATTTTTCAAGTGTATTTTAATTAGTTTTTATAAAAAATGTTTAAATAAAAATGAGTTTTTTTAAAAACATTTTTCCCTATGTCAATCTAAATGGGCCCTTATTCTTTGTTGATCTTTAAACATTTCAAGAGTGACTGTATTTTAGTTCTCAAAATTTAAATTTGGTTTTTAAATAATCTTGAATGTTTGAAATTTGTTAATAAATATTATAATTATCAAATATATAAACACCAGGCACCTAATTTTGAAATCCAGAGCCCAAGAGAAATATAGAAGGGGGGAGGGAAGGTAAAAGTAATTTGAACACTTACATTTTTTTTTTTATAAAAAAAAGTTATTATATCTTACTTTTTTGCAAAACTACTTTAAATGGCAAATTTAATTGGTTGCAAGGGATTCTATCAACTTTTTAATATTTGTTTATATCTTATCCTATATTTTGAAGATTAATCACTTAAAATTCGTTTCTAAAGAAGAAAAAAAAATAATCACTTTAAAATCCTTTTGTGTTTCGTTAAAAAGAGTGGGTTTCAAATTAATCCAGTTTTTCGAACTACGTCTCATTTATTAAGATATCATTACTATTATTTTTTAAATTAAAAAAAAATTATTTAAAAAAAAACCAAAATCGATCCTCTAAAAAGTAAAATCCATTAAGAATCTAATCAAATACTCTTTAAATTATTGATTTTTTCAAATACGCTTCTTGAAAAATCAATTTTATTTTGTGTTATTATTGTTCTTTTTCTTTTTTTAATATAAACACACCATAAATGGACACAAATACACGGAATATAAAAAAAGGCCATTTATTTATTTATTATTATTAAGAATTCAACATTTCCTAAAGGTTAGCTATCTCCCTATCTCACAAGGATTAGGAAGCCTAATATCAAATTCCACGCTCATATATATATATATCATTAAAATACACACAATTCTCCATCAATTATTTCAGATACAAAATTTTCAATAGTATCATAGTACATATTCCTTCCATTCAAAAAATGTTGAATCCTAGAATATACAGCCACCTGTTATTCCCCGACTCTCTCCGCTCGACATCCACAGAAGCGACCGGAAGCGGATGGTCCGTAACCTATGATTGCTTCCTCTTCAGTGCCAACCTCCACACCGTGTTTCCGGGCCGTGTGCAGGCTAGAGATGGCTTCCTCATCCGCCTCCAATTCTCCCACCTTCTCAAACCTCTCTACATTCCAAACACTTCCTTCTTCTTGGACTCCTCCACCTCCCTCCTCCACCTCCCTCCCTCCTACTTCTCCTCCTACTCCTCCGCCCTAAACTTTGTCCTTTCCACCCTCTCCCACCTCGGCGTCCCTGCCTCCAACCCGGACCCTCTCGCCCGGCTCATCTTCTCTTTTGCCAACCGCCACCACCTCTCTGCCACCACCTCCCTCGTCCCATTGTACATCTCTTTTACCTCCACCACCGTCCTCCGCAACCATGCCGAGGCCGCTGATTGGGTCCATGGCGGCACCCCCGAGTCCCAAGTGGTCAGGACGTTGAGGATGACGTTCGAGTCGTTGAGAAGGCTGAAAGATGAGAGCGTTGATGGGTCGTGCTTAATGAAGAGTTGTGATGAAGAAGAGGACGCGAGGTGCATGGTGTGCTTGGAAGGGTTTGATGAAGAAATGATGACAAAGCATAGTGTAAGCCAGCTTTCGTGTTCTCATCTGTTTCATTATCGGTGCATTTCTCAATGGCTTAGTTTGGATCATCGCTGCCCGGTTTGCCGCTCTCCCATGCCTTGGGTTCACGCCTTCTTTCCTGATGTCGACATCACCGCCGACACCTACACACCTTTTTCACGTAATTCCATTGCCACATCTTACTTTGATCTTGACGACGACGATGACAATGACGAAGATGGTCATAAGTCCATTGATGATTCCTCCGACACAACTGAACCATCTGGGATTTTTAACAAATTAGGGTGCTTTCTTAAGAAAATTGTACAAAATATGTTAACCTTAAACTTATTTTGTAAAGATAATGTCCACTCATCGATCTCTCTTTGAATATGATTTATTTTGATGAGTGAATGTATAAATTCAAAGCAAGAGCTTACACATTAGTTATACTATGAATTCTTACTGGTTCTTTATGTGTACTTTATTATATTATTCTCAGTTGTTACCAAAATAATAGAAATATTTGACTGAGTTGATCACTATATATATTGGTTTGTGATCATTATGCTTATATCAATATATATGATTTAACAATATGGAAAAAAAAAAAAAAGAAAGAAAATGATTATCCCAAATCTACGGGGTAAAATGTTGAGCTACCACAATTAGAAATCCAAATGCAATCTAAATTTAGACTACAAAGTGTCATTTTTTCTCAAATAAAAATAAAGAAGAAAACTATTATCTTTTGTTGTCCTTAAAATGTTGCTACGATTTTGAAAACATTTTAAAAAGTAAAAAGATAAAGTAAAGAAACACATAAATAGAAGTAGTATTTAGGTTAAAAAAATACTTTTGGTACTTAAACTTCATGAAAGGAACAATTTAGTTCTTGAACTTTGATTTGTAACGATTTTTTCCACACTTCAAATTTTATAATAATTTAGTCCCTGACTTTAGTATGTAAGAATTTAGTTCTTGTATTTTCAAAATTGTAACAATTTAGTCTTTAACGTAAAAAAAATCATCAAAATTAGATGTCAATTTTAATATTTTAAGATGTAGACTTTCTATTTTGTAAAAATATTGAATTTCTAATTAGTTTAATGGTTTATTTATGCACGAAATCTCATACAGTCTTAACATTAATTTTTACAATAGAGACCAAATCGTTATAAATTTTAAATTATAAGGACTAAATTATTACATAATAATGTTCAAAACTAAATTATTACAAAATTGAAAGTATTAAAATTGTTATAAACAAAAGTTGAAGGGACTATATTGTTACTTTTCTGAAAGTTTAGTGATTAAAAGTAATTTTTAATCTAGAATTTCACTATAAATTTATAAAATAAAAATAAAATTATTATGAAATGGGACATTAATTAGTCATTTCTTCTACAATATTGGTACTTGGTAGGCTTGCTTTTCTCTTAAATTGATACTAATCCAAATAAAAAAAATTAACAAATGACGAGAATTTATACATTTATGAAAACTTAGGTTAGTGATGTTTAACAATTATACATGTATTAAAAATAAAAAATAAAGATATTTCAAGAAAATAGCGAAAAACACATACCAACCTTTTATGTAGCATGGAGTTTTAAAGTTATTTTGTAATTTGTTGAGGGTCTTTGGTGGCCTTGACCTCCAACTTGCTTCTCCTTAGTTTAGTCTTGAGATATTCCAAGCTGATGTGCGTAAGAGAACCTTGCACCAATCTGGTGTCAAGTCTATTACACTCTGATACTTAAGTTAATACAAGGAGTGACTAATTCAACTAAGCACAAAAGAAGTAAGATCAGGTCTCTCCCTTAGAGATTAATTACTCTCCATTTTGGGGTGGTCGAAACGGGGTATTAATAAGCATGTCCTCAAACACATGCCTTGGTTGTGTGTGATGGCATTGGTGTCAGGGACATTTCTGGCACTCAAGGTTGTAAGGTTCTAGTTTGAATTCGACTCAGTCATTTCTCGACTAGAAAATATTCACCAACTTGATTGGTTGGTCGAAACTCTAAGGCATTTATTTTGAGATGCGTGCTTCCCTATGCTTCTTATCGATATCCTATGTGCTTAGGCCCACCCATGGGCATTGGATCCTGCCTTGGGTAACCCTCAACATTGGCCCTTCGACGAATTGACTTGGGGTCTTGTCGACAGTCGAGTCGTTGGCTTCTTGAGGAGGCACAATTTTTTGCACTTGGCGAAGGTAGTTAACGATTTTCATATCGTTTAGGGTTCCTGAGTGCCAATAGGCGGTTATGTCCGTCCCGCCTCCTAGGAGCATCAATTCGTGTTCGAGAATTTTCTGGTCGTCGGATAGTCGTCTATTGATAATTCTCGTTTCTTTAGAATTATTTAGCTTCTAAATCTATGGATTTTGATGTAAAATGCACACATTTAGTTTGTCTCATATAAATAGTAAGTTTAAAATAGAAAATAATTCATAAATGACATTTTTTTTATCTTAGTTGTGAAAAGAGAGTTAGTGGCAAGAAACTTTTTAATTTTGGTGTATTTTTGCAGAAAATTCATGGCCAAATTGTTGCAGCATTAAAATAGATTGCTACAGCAATCGATCGAGACCAGGTTCGGTTTCGAGTAGCCACCACCACTAGAACTCTATAAAAAGTCCTCATAAACTCTCCAAAAAGAATCCATTATTCTTTCTACACAAAAATTCTGCACTATTATTTTTTTGTGCATTTTAATTTTCTATATATATAATTTTCTTTTAATTTTCTTGGGGCTATCACATCTTGATTCATCTTGACAAAGCACTACAAGAAATATTACCTTCAATGGCTTTTGGTTATAGCCTTTTATAAAACAGGCTATGAAATGTAAGGGAAAAAAGCGGTAAAGATTAAAAACAAAAAAATTCATTCGACGCATTAAAATTCCAATAAAGAAACGCTTAAGTGAAAATTGGGTTCTCTCCTCTCCTTTATCATTTTTGCAAGCTTCCTTGGTTTCTTCCTCCCTTCTACCTTAAGAATGGTTTTTTTCCCTCCTTCGAGTTATGAGACACGCCAGAGGTATTCTCTTTTCTCATCTTCCTCCATTATTTATTTCGCTATGAATCAACAAGAATCAATGACACCTTTACCTTCATCCTCTTTGACAACTCCACTTCTTTCTTTTTCCCCATTTTTTCTATTTCCCTCTTACTCTCACCCTTATTTTCAATTTCCTATCATGATCCTCACTGCTCGTAAAGCTAAGATGGAAATGCACCGTTACCGATCAGAACGTACACCCTTTCTAAACTCACTGCTCGGAAAGCTAAAATGGAGGAGGAGAGGAAAATGAAGTGGGAATTTAGAAAATGAAATCCGTGTTTAACGAACAGCTGAAGGCCTCACCTTTTATAGGCCTTCAGCATCGAAACGGATCGTTTTAAAAATAATCAATGGACTATTTTAAAAATAATCAATGGACCGTTTTTAAAAAAATAACAATAAATAAAATAGAATTTTTATTAAAAATTAATCATCACACACACCTCGCTCAACTAGATGGCGGCGCACGTGTGGGATGTACACCGAATCCACATTGATCTATCTCCTCACTCCCTCCAAAACATGGGTACCCCTTGGGGCCCAAACCCAAAACACAAAGTTGGAGTACATAAAAGAGACTTCCAACACTAAATTTTCTAATGTGGGATTCTCCAACCAACAACTTCCCTCTTTGTTTTGAAAGTTAAATTTTCACCCAACAATCCCCTTCTTGGAAATTTAAACAAAAGGAAAATGTTTTCATTGAGTAATTTCAATCTATACAACACTGTGCATAAGCAAAGGTGTCTTACGACTTGAACCTTTACATAGTATAGATGATTCAGAATATACTAGTAACCTTTGGTTTTGAACTATATCTCTAATAACATCTCACACAGAGTGTTATTAAGGTGTAGTACGAAAGCCCATGCTTTTAAGGCCTAGCATGTGAATCCCAATTTAGTGAATGCTCTAGAGAGTTTGCCTAAAAACTCCATAGGAAGCAACCCTCACTTCCACATTCACACAAGTGAGTCTATCAAGGGTACTCCTGTAGCTGGGTACCCCACTTATCATTAAGTATAGATCTCATTAAGAACTAAGTTCAACCTTTCTTACGCTTCAGGATATCATGCTTAGACTTTAAGTCATAGGAATAGAACTCTGTGTTTGGTTTAGCATGATTCACTATATATCACTCGTGATCAGTTATTACCTGTTGACCTGTTTCTTGGGATCTTCAGTCTATAGGTTAGGTTTTCCTCACGATAATTCATCTTTCGATAGGCATGAGTCCCATCCTTTCTGATGTTCTGAAAACCTTTTCTCTAGTCAGTCCTTTCGTCAAAGGATCTGCCAAATTTTCATCAGTCCGTATGTGATCGACTCTAACTGCACTAGTAGTGAGAAACTCTCTAATGGTACTGTGCTTACGACGTATTTGACGTCTCTTTCCGTTGTAGTAAGGATTCTGAACTTTTGCGATTGCTGCAGTAATATCGCAATGCATCAATATGGTTAGTATCGGCTTTTCCCATAAGGGACTCTCTGATAGCAGACTTCTAAGCCAGTCTGCTTCTTCACTAGCTGTCGCTAGTGCTATCATTTCTGACTCCATCGTAGATTAGACTAAAATAGTCTATTTCTTGGACTTTCAAGAGACAGCTCTGTCAGTTATATTAAAAATATAACCACTTGTAGCCTTTGAATAATCCGAAAGAAAGTTCCAATCAGCATCGCTGAACCCTTTCAGGACAACAGAAATCTTTTGATAATGTAATCCTAGGTTTTGAGTTTTCTTTAAGTATCTCATGACCCTTTCTATAGCATTCCAATGTTTTTTAATAGGTCTATTTGTAAACCTAGTCCTACAACATAAGCTATGTCAAGCCTAGTGAAGTCGGCAGCGTATCTAAGACTGCCTATGATGCTCGCATACTCAGATTGATTAACACTGTCACTAGTGTTCTTGAACAACTTAACAATAGATTCATAAAGAGTACAGACTGGTTTATACTCAAAGTAATTATATTTCTTTAGAATCTTTTCTATATAGTGAGATTAATCTAAAGCAATTCCCTTTTCAGACCTATTTACTTTTATGCCTATGATTACACTAGCTTCTCCTAAGTCTTTCATGTCGAAGTTCGCACTCAATATTGATTTTACATTATTTATGACGTGCAAGTTCGACCGAAAGATCAATAAATCATCTATATATAAACACAAGATAGTACAGAGGTTATTATCAAACTTATGGTAGATGCATTTGTCACTTTCATTGAGCTTGAAACCTTTAGATAGGATAAGGTTGTCAAATTTTTCATGCCATTGCTTAGGAGCTTGTTTTAGTCCATAGAGAGATTTGTCTAATTTACACACCTTATTTTTTTGACCATGGACAACAAAACCCTCAAGATGTTCCATGTAAATCTCTTCTTCAAGTTCACCGTTTAGAAAAGCGGTTTTTACATCTATTTGATGTACTACAAGGTTATAAAGGGCAGCGAGAGAGAACAGGACACAGATAGAGATAATTCCAGTGACAAGGGAGAAGGTGTCAAAGAAATCTACGTTTTCTCTCTGTCTAAAGCCCTTCGCTACTAACCTGGCTTTAAATTTATTGACAGTCCCATCAGGTCTAAGTTTCCTCCTTAAAGATCCATTTGCACCCCATTGCCTTACATCTTGGGGGTAGATCTACTAAGTGTCAAGTCCTATTTGACTCAAGTGAGTCTATCTCATCATTTATGGCTTCTTGCCATAGGTTGGCATCTACTGAGGATAGGGCAACTCTTAGATCTTTAGGGTCTTCTTCTACATTGTAGGTCAGGAAGTCATTTCTGAAATCTTTGGTGGTTTTAGCTCTTTTGTTTCTTCTAGGTTCTGGGTTAGTTTCCTCTCTAGGGTTAGGATTTCTAACTAGGGTTATACTACTTGAACCATAGCCCCCACTATTCCTTGATTTAAAGCAAAACCTATCTTCAAAGAAGTCAGCATCATTTGACTCAATGATCACTTGGTTTACTAGATCATAGAACCTATAGGCTTTACTATTTAAGGCATAACCTATAAAGATACACTCGTAAGCTCTACTAGACAACTTTCTCCTTTTTGGGTCAGGAATTCTTACAAAGGCTAAACAATCCCATGTTCTAAAGTAGGAAAGTTTGGTTTCTTATTCTTGAGAATTTCGTAAGGTGAAGTTTTATTTTTAGATTTTGGGATTCTATTTATGAAATACCACACGGTAAGGATGATTTCACCCCACCAATAAGACACAGCTCTTGAACTAAGTAAAATAGAAACTACTAGATTAGCTAAAGTTCTATTTGTCCTTTCGGCTTTTCCGTTCATTTTAGGAGAATAAGGTACGGTCTTTTCGTGTATTATTCTATGTGAGTTAAAGAAATCATTAAAACTATCCGAGTCGTACTTAGTTCCCCTATCACTATGAAGTCTTTTAACTTTTCTATTAAACTGATTCTATATTTTAGAAACAAAAAGTTTGAAGGCATCAAAAGCATCGCTTTTGTTTTTCAGCATGTATACAAAAGTAAAATCAAGAGCAGTCATCAATAAAAGTAATGAAATATCGTTTATTGTTCCTAGTCAATATGCCATCAAATTCACAGACATCAGAATGAATCAAATCTAGAGGCTCAGAATTCCTAAGTACAAATTTATGCCGAGTTTTAGTAATTTTAGCCTAACTACAATACTCGCATTTATCAAAATCATTCGTGGATAACTTAGGTATCATTTCCAGCCTAATCATGTTACTAATTAAATTCTTATTCACATGACAAAGTCTAGCATGCCAAATATTCATAGAACACAACATATACACAAAAGATTTCATTTTATTAAGGTCTAGATTTAATTTGAACATTCCCTCAGTTGCATACCCTTTCCCTACAAATACATTATTTTTGGTAAGGGTATATAGGTTGCCCCTATGGTTTGAGTAAACTCGACTTTGTTTAGGAAATAGCCCGAAACCAAATTCTTTCGTATTTCCAGAGTGTGCAGAACTTCCTTCAACGTAAGGGTCTTCCCAAAGGTAAACTTCAATTCCACCTCACTGGTTCCAACAATTTTTGTAGAGTGGTGATCTCCCAACAAAATATTCTTATCCTTAGTTTGAGTATAAGTTTTAAATAGACTAAGGTCGTGATAAATATGGCGTGTCGCGCCAGTATCTATTCACTACCCTTCACATTTACTTATGTGATCATGGCGACTAACGTTCTTCTGTCAGGTTCGCCTGACCAGTAGGACGACGTCTGTTCCTACAATTCCTAGCCATGTGTCTAGGTTTATTATAATTAAAGCAAAGAAACTGTACCGTTTCTCCTAAAGGGGGCTTCTGTTTTTTCTGTTGGTTCTGGTTGCTGGAGCCACGGTTCTGACCTTTCCTCTTTGTCCGCTTAGGTTTTTGGTCAGGTTTTACCACGGTAGAGGCGGGTTTCCTAGATATTGCGTTCACCTCCTCCCTCTGGTCCTGCTTCCGGGCTTCCTCCTAGATCCTTAGCCGGGTTATAAGTCTCTCCAAGGAGAACTCCTTTGTCTTATGCCTCAAAGTATTCTTAAAATCCTTCTACAAGGGAGGCAATTTATCAATAATAACAACAACTTTGAATTGTTCATCTAGAGGCATACCTTTAGTAATTATCTCGTGGGCTATCTTCTGGAGTTCATGGGATTAGGCCTCCACGGATTTGTCATCCGTCATCTGGAACTTGAGATAACGGCTAACCGCATATTTCTTCGACCCGGCCTCCTCGGTGTCATACTTCTTTTGCAAGGCATCCTATACCTCATTCGCTGTCTTCATTGTACTGTAGTAGTCATACAGATCATTAGTCAAACCATTTAAAATGAAATTCTTATATAGAAAGTCTTTCTCCTTCCAGTCAACACCTTCTTTTATCTGTTGTTCAGTTGGTTCTTCTAAAGGGACGATTGGCTTAGCGATGGTACAAGCATCGACAACTTTTTTCATGGTGAAGAAGAACAACATCTTTTTCTTCCACGACTTGAAGTTCACTCCTTTGAACTAGAATGGATGGTTGAGGTTAAGATATCTCATTGTTGCTATAAAGGGCCATTAAAGATGTGGAAAAGTCTTAAAATTGTTGGAAATAGCAGGGCCCTCAGAACGAAAAACTATAAGTCGTCAAGGCACGACGGTCAAGCGAAGAGCAAAACCTGCAAAACAGAAACTTGTAATAGGCTGAGTCGTGGAGCTCGCTTTCTTTAAGATGTTTCGCGGCTCTTCCCAAGTGTGCAAGCAGGTCTGAAAATTGCCATGTCCTCCCTAGGATAAAACAGCCAAATGAAAACCGATTGGAAATGCACCGCTACAGATCGGAACGTACACCCTTTCTAAACTCACTGCTTGGAAAGCTAAGATGGAGGAGAGACAAATGACGTGAGAATTTAGAAAATGAATTCTGTGTTTAACGAACTGTTGAAGACCTCGCGACAGTTTTAAAAATAATCAAGGGACCGTTTTAAAAAAATAATAATAAATAAAATAGTATTTTAATTAAAATTAATCATCACACACATGCCTCGCCCGACCGGATGGCGGTACGCGTGTGGAATGTCCATCAAACCCACGTTGGTCTATATTTTCACTCCCTCCAAAACATGGGTAACCATGGGTAACCCTTAGGGCCCAAACCCAAAACACAAGGTTGGAGTAATAAAGGAGACTTTCAACACCAAACTTTCCAACATGGAATTCTCCAACCTACAAAATTGGTTCCCTTTTTGTTTTAAAAGTTAAATTTTCACCTAACACACTTCATGACGGTCGCCAGCTCGCTTTCCACTGCCGCTGTTACATGCATTTCCCAAGCCATCCCACGCCCTCAACCTCTCACCGTCGTTTCTCAAGCAATGGTCGGAGTTTGGGTGACTTATCTTTAGGCGGTTCTTGGATGACTGACGAATGCCCACTTTCCGTTTGAAACTCACATTTCTTTAGAGGTTTTCCTTTTCATGGTAGAGAAGTATAAATTTATCCTTTGAAGGTACAATTTCTGGGTGATTTTTTTGGAAATATGAGTTTGTCCAATTTGTTGTAAGTTTTTTACTGGTCATTTTTTTCGTGTCTCTAAATATAGTAAAATAGGCTTTGATTCCTTAATCAATTTTTTTCTCCATCTTTTTATTTTGTTCTTAGTAAAAAATAGAGCTTTGGATGTAGTATCCAGAGTAACCTATAGATTTTCTCTTTATCTTCTATTTGTGATATTATGATCACAATAATCATTTTTTTTTTTTTTTAATCTTAGATTTCTTTTGGGTGAGTTCACGGATTTGTTTGTGTCTGATTGATGGGTTTGAAGGCTATGTACTGTTGTCATTGTTTTGGATTGTGATTCGTGAATTTGCAGAGAACCAAAAGATGGTATATTACTTCAAGTTCACTTTCTTGATTGTATAATCAAACAACAGTCTTACTGATTCTAGTTTAGTGTTCTTTTAAGAAAGTAAATTATAAGTTCACCACTAAAGGTAGCCTTGAGGATTAGAGTTAAAGGTCTTTCAGTTAAGATTCTTTCTGCAAGATAGGTTTATAGTTTCTTATAATATGCTTATGGCTTTATGTTTCTTAGGCCACATCAAAGAAATTCATTATAAGGGAAGAGTAGGAGAAGAAGCTTAATGACATATAGATTAGGAAAGAAGATATGAATAAGTTTGTAATGAATTTCCTAGCCACTGAAGGTTGTGTTGATAATTTAATTATTAAGGCTCTCATTCTCATCCCCTCTCCCTATATTTGTTTATATAGAATTCTAGTTATGTAGTGTTCTATATATTATTCCATTGGTTGCTTCTTCTTATGCTCATAAAGAGAGTTTTAATATTTCACTGCCTAGTTCTTGTTTTTGTTTTCTAATGGAGTTTGTTTAATCTTCATGTTAAGTTTTCTGCATAATCGAAAACTAATTAGTTCCTGTTTTTTAATGTAGTTTGTTTTGGTGTTTAATTTTTGTATGGATGTACTCTATTCGCTTGGATGAGAAACTTATGTGATTATAATATGCTACATTTGAGATTTGCACTTATTTATCTTCATATATTTGTCTACTTTGTGTGATGGTTTTAGTATTCCTGTAAAACCCGAATTTCCATTTTCCCTACTTAAGCAGGTGGTTAAGAAAATTAACTAAATGAAAATTAAATCCTATATTGAAGTGAAGGAAATTTCTAAGTGTTGAATAGATTTTCCTTGAGTAGCTTCAAGTTAAGCTTTAATTGATGAAAATTGACTAAGTGTTGGACTAGGCATTGCTATGCGTTGGCCATAAGATCTTAGAAAGATTACTTGGGCAAAGTGAGAATTTAAAGTGGGAGTGACGCATGCCTTGGAGGTTAGACCAATGCATTAGGCTCAATGGATGCGTTGGTGGTGGTATGCAGCTGAAGGAAGAAAGTTGAAATGATGCGTTGGAAGGTTGGATGGCACGAGAGTCGGTTGTGCAAAAGGCATGCGGACGCAAGGGTAGGCGGAGGACGCGAGCAAGGCATGCGCTGCGAGTGCAGTGCCAAGTGTAACGGTCATGCTTGTCCAGGCCTGTTGCCCATGGCCGCATGCCCAATCCAACCCCCTTCTAGCATACTTCATATCCTGTATTGTATTAGCTTAGTAGCTTGCTTTCTTTACATTTTCATTGTAAGTGACCACTCGCCCTTTTGCATATGCAAGGGCGCCAGTTGGCTTTTTGTTCAGAATGCACTATATGGGGATAAGACTAACCATCACTTCCTCATACCCGGAGTAGTACTCTATAAAGCCGTTGTTTGTTGCTTATTGCTTTCTAGTCTACTACAATCTTTCTTTCTTTATTCACACTCACAAAACTTCTTAACGAAAACCTTTTCTCTAAACCCGTTTTCTAAAACTGTTTTCCCTAAAACGGGGGTGGAGGTTGCAAGAGGCACTCAGTGTGCCATCGGCATTCCGTATTCAAGTTGGCTGGCTTGTTCGTGAGGGAACAAGTGCCGCAAATGCTAAGAGAAGCTTCCGAAAGAGCGATTGTGACAGTTGGTATCAGAGCCAGGTTGGCTTATAGAGGAAGATCAGTGATCATGTCGGCGACGAAGAACCTGAACAAGTCCCATGTGGACAGATTGGTAGAGATGGAAGACAAATACTCTACTTGAGAGAGGTCCCAGATAATGTCCGTTTCCTTGAGACTCGGCTACAAGAAGTTGCCGAGAAAGCCGATGGAATTGATACGGTGGTAGGCCGCCTAGACGGATTACCCGTCAGAGAATTGATGATGAGGGTAGAGACCCTCGAGACCAAAACAGTACGGTCCGGCAGCTTTGAACGAGCGATAGCTCCTCGGGCTCTGTTGCCCACATAGAGGAGCGTGTCAAAGAGCTGGACAGCTCCAAAAAAGGCAATACTTCAGATGGTAACCGATTTATCTGAAGACTTTCGATCGGCCCTGGATGTCGTCAGAGCCGAGATAGCGGATGTGAGTGCTAGGGTGAATCTCACCATCCGAGCGGTAGGGAACCAAGCCCCACCTGGGGGAGCAATGGCAGTGAGCAGAATAAAAATCCCAGAACCGAAACCCTTCTGTGGGGTGCGAGAAGCGAAAGCCCTGGAAAATTTATCTTCGACCTTGAGCAATACTTCAAGGCGACGAACACAGTGACTGAAGAGTCGAAAGTCACACTAGCAACGATGCATCTAGCTGAAGATGCGAAACTGTGGTGGAGATCACGATTTATAGACATACAGGAAGGACGCTGCACTATTGATACCTGGATAGATTGAAACAAGAACTTCGTTCGCAGTTCTTCTCTGAAAATGTCGAGATCTTGGCTCGACGAAAAACTCTGAAAGCTAAAGCAAACAGGTAACATCAGGGACTACGTAAAACAGTTTGCAGAACCATATTGGACATACGAGATATGTTTGAAAAAGACAAGGTCTTTTGCTTTGTGGAAAGGCTGAAACCGTGGGCGAAAATCAAAACTATATGAACAGAGAGTACAGGATCTCCCCTCTGCCTATGCGGCAGCTTGAACGGCTATACGACCTTAGCACTGACACACAGGATGTGAGGAAGCAATCAACTTCCTCAAATGGGGGAAACAGAAAACAGCCGTTTCAGTCCTCCCAGACCTGAGGGAGGAGACAAGAACACAGGGGGGACCGTAAATCATCCCATCCGAGATCGGGAAAACAACTGGCGGGGGCCGCCACAACAGCATAACAATTACAATCGCCCCTGTCTTGTTTCATATGTAGAGGGCCACACAGGGCGGACGAATGTTCCAAATTGAACCGCGTTCAATGCTTTTCAAGCCACATTAGCCTCTACCTCCGAGACAAGGCTGAACTGGAGGAGACGGTAACCGAGCCAGCGGCAGAAATTGAGAATCCCAGGATGGGGGCATTGAAATTCCTATCTGCACTCCAGAAGAATATGGGAAAGGCGATGGAGCCACTAGAGAAAGGTCTCATGTATTTGGACGCTTGGGTCAACTAAAGATGCGCAAAACCACTATGGTTGACTCTGGGCTACTCATAACTTCATGGCTGAAACGGAAGCTGCCCGCCTGAACTTGAATTGGGAAAGAGATACAGGGAAGATGAAAGCTGTGAATTCCGCAGCCCTACCGATTACGGGGATAGCGAAGAGAACTCCGGTGAAGTTAGGAGACTGGAAGGGCTTCGTTGACTTCGTGATTGTCAAGATGGATGATTTCGATGTGGTACTGGGGATGGAATTCCTACTTGAACATAAAGTCATACCAATGCCCCTCGCCAAATGCTTAGTCATTACCGGATCTACCACCGACCGTAGTCCAAGCCAGTATCAAACAGCCAAATGGGGTGAGAATGATCTCAGCCCTCCAATTGAAGAGGGGCCTGGCCCACGACGAACCCACATTCATGGCCATTCCGATAGAATCAGTTGAGTCCACTGAAGAGAAGAATCCCCCAAGACCGTTCTATTTTGTATTGGAGAGTATCGGGACGTCATGCCGAAAAGCTTGCCCAAGTCCTTACCCCCATGAAGGGGGATTGACCACGAGATTGAGTTGTTGCAGGGGCAAAGCCGCCTGCCAAGAATGCATATCGGATTGGCCCCGCCAGAATTGGCTGAGTTTCGAAAACAGTTAGACGAGTTGTTAGATGCAGGATTTTCAGACCGGCGAAGGCCCCTTACGGAGCCCCAGTACTGTTCCAAAAGAAGAAAAGATGGGAGCCTCCGGTTGTGCATCGACTATCGGGTCTTTGAATAAGCTCACAGTCCGCAAACAATATCCCCTTCCTATCATTACTGATTTATTTGATCAGCTTCACGGTGCTAAGTATTTCTCGAAGCTGGACCTACGGTCTGGATATTATCAGGTTCGAATTGCTGAAGGAGACGAACCTAAGATGACCTGTGTCACGAGATATGGAGCCTTCGAATTCCTCGTGATGCCTTTGGCCTCACCAATGCTCCAGCAACGTTCTGTACCTTAATGAACCAAGTGTTTCACAAATACCTCGACAAATTCGTCGTAGTGTATCTTGATGACATTGTGGTCTATAGTGCCTCGCTGGAGGACCATCGACATCACCTTCAACTAGTCTTTGAAAAGATGAGGAAGAAATCAGTTGTATGTAAAGAGAGAGAAGTGCTTCTTTGCCCAAAGCGCATAAATTTCCTCGGCCACGTGATTGAGTGTGGTCGGATTGGTATGGAAGAGGGAAAGGTGGCCGCGATTAGAGACTGGAGGGTACCATCATCCGTGACCGAACTACGATCCTTCCTCGGACTAGCCAACTACTATAGGCGGTTCGTAGAAGGATTCTCGAGAAGAACAGGGCCATTAACCGAACTGTTGAAGAAGGATAGCCAATGGAGCTGGACTCCTAAATTCAAGCCGCCTTTGAGGGCTTGAAGAAAGTGATGATTGAGGGGCCGGTCCTCAGAATTGCCGACGTGACCAAAGCCATTTGAAGTAGAGACTGATGCTTTCTGACTTCGTGTTGGGCGGTGTTCTCCTCCAAGACGGACACCCCATCGCGTATGAGAGTAGGAAACTAAATGAGGCCGAACGGAGGTATGCCGCCTCCGAAAGAGATGTTAGCAGTAGTTCACTGCTTGAGGGCTTGGAGACAGTATCTCTTGGGGCCAAGTTGTGGTCAAGACCGACACAACTCCATTTGTCACTTCTTCAACCAACCGAAGTTGTCGTCGAAACAGGCACGGTGGCAGGAGTGTCTAGCGGAGTTTGACTTCCAATTCGAACATAGACCGGGAAAAGTAACCAAGCGGCTGATGCTCTTAGCCGAAAGAGCGAACATGCGGCCCTGTGCATGTTCGCCGCTTACAAGCAAGTACGTTGAGTGCAACAATACGAGAAACTGTTAAAACTCACTTGACAAATGACACAGCGGCGCAGGCCATCCTACAGTTGGCCAGAGAGGGGAAGACACGCCAGTTCTGGGTGGAAGATGATCTACTATACACCAAAGGCAATCGCCTCTAACACCCAGATCCGGGAGTTACGAAGGTCGCTGATGAAGGAGTGTCACGACACACCGTGGCAGGACATAATGGTTGGCAGAGGACTTATGCCCTTCTGAAGCAAGGCTACTATTGGCCAAGTCTTCGAGACGATGTCATGCAATTTACCAAGACTTGCCTTGTCTGCCAACAAGATAAGGTCGAAAGGGCGAAATTAGCGGGTCTGCTGGAACCCCTACCTGTGCCCTCTAGACCATGGAGAGTGTGTTCTCGACTTCATCACCCATTTGCCCAAGGTGGGAGAGTTTGAATCGATCCTGGTTATCATCGACCGGTTCTCGAAATATGCCACTTTCGTCCAACGCCGAAAATGTGCCACAGCCGTGATGACGCTCAGCTGTTCTTCAAACACATCGTGAAATTATGGGGTGTCCCCGTGAGCATTGTTAGCGATCGGGACGGAAGATTCACTGGGACATTCTGGACAGAATTGTTCAAAATATTGGGATCAACACTGAATATCTCCTCTAGCTATCATCCCCAAACTCGGCCAACGGAACGCTTCAACAGTATGCTCGAGGAATATCTGCGTCACTTTATCGACGCTAGGCAGAAGAACTAGGCCCAGTTGTTAGATGTGGCTCAGTTCAGCTTCAATAGCCAGCAGAGTTCCGCGACCAGAAAAACGCCCTTCGAAGTGGTGTGCGGCAGACAGCCACTCATGCCACACTTGGTGGACACCCTTATGCAGGCAAAAGTCCTCAGGCACATAACTTCACTAAAGAGTGGAGCAAAACCTCTGAGATAGCTCGCGCCTACCTAGAAAGAGATCGAGGAGGATGAAGAAGTGGGCTGATAAGAAGCGAAGGGCCCTTGAGTTTCAAGCTGGGGACAAGGTCCTGATCAAGCTACGACCGGAACAGTTTCGTTTCCGAGGCCAGAGAGACCAACGGCTAGTAAGGAAATATGAAGGTCCAGTAGAGGTAATTGAGAAGGTCGGGAGAACCTCATATAGGGTTTCAGTTACCTCATGGATGAAGATTCATCCTGTAATCCATGTGAGTATCCTGAAGCCCTATCATCCCGATCCCGAGGATGAACAACGAAACATGCTAAGGCGCCCACCGGTCACGATGAAGAGTTCTGCTGAGAAAGAAGTTGCACAAATCCTGGATAAACGTATGCGCCGTATTGGAAGACCCAGACGAGAACTGACAGAGTTCTTAGTGAAATGGAAGGATCTCCCCGACGAAGAGATCAGTTGGGAGCGGGCCGAAGATTTGAAGAATGCAGCTCCAGCCATCGCAGGTTTTGAACAAGGTCGGTTGACGGGGACGTCAACCAATTAAGTGGGGAGAATGTAACGGTCTGCTTGTCCAGGGCCTGTTGCCATGGCCGCATGCTCAATCCAACCCCTTCTAGCATACTTTCATAATCCTGTATTGTATTAGCTTAGTTAGCTTGCTTTCTTTACATTTTCATTGTAAGTGACCACTCGCCCTTTTGCATATGCAAGGGCGCCAGTTGGCTTTTTGTTCAGAATGCACTATATGGGGATAAGACTAACCATCACTTCCTCATACCTGGAGTAGTACTCTATAAAGCCGTTGTTTGTTGCTTATTGCTTTCTAGTCTACTACAATCTTTCTTTCTTTATTCACACTCACAAAACTTCTTACGAAAACCTTTTCTCTAAACCCGTTTTCTTACGGGGGTAGAGGTTGCAAGAGGCACTCGGTGTGCCATCGGCATTTCCGTATTCGAGTTGGCTGGCTTGTTCGTGAGCGGGAACAAGTGCCGCACAATCGCTAAGAGAAGCTTCCGAATGAGCGATTGTGACACCAAGCGCCCATACGAGCGGTGCCAAGCGCCCATGCGAGCGATGCCAAGCGCCGTGCAAGTGACCCATGCGAGCGATGCGTTGGTACCGGGGGCGACCTTGATATGCGTTGGGTGTGGGCGATGGCTTGCACGATGGATACGTTGGACATAGGCCATGCGATGAGCTAGGTTGGACACATGGTGGTTGGCTCTTGCGATGGTTAAGGCTTGCGATAACTGAGTGAGTTGGGTTGCGATAGTGCTGTGTTGAAAGCAAAAGGGAACCAAGGGTTGCTATGCGTTGATTTCATACTATGTGTTGATGACCTACTATGTTGTTGATTACACTATGCGTTGATACCCGAGGCCAACAATATGCATTGAAAAGGGGTATTGGTCATCACTCTAGTGAACGCATATTGAGTGGAATGGACGCATAAGAAGGATGAGCTCATCACCTTAGGGGATAATGTTAAATTGAAGAGAAATCTAATAATAGTGTAGAAGCTCCTACGGAAAATTATATTCATGCGTTTGGTAGAAGAGGGTAATCCACAGACGTCATAGCCTTGCTAAGAGGATAGCTTTCTAATTTTGTTGTTGCTGTGGTTTGAATTTTAAAAGTGAAACTTCTTCTTTAGTTGCATGAGTTTCTAACAAAGTTTTAATTAATACATAGATAGATTTATCAATTATTTTATTTCTTTATTTCAATAATTTTACTAGAACATTTTCCACTTGATATCTTTTTGTAGGTTGAGTGGCCTATCAAAGAATGCAATGTCTTGACCACAAACACAACTATGCTGGAGCTATTTAGATTTTGATACTGACATATTTGGTCATTTATAAAGTTTGTTTTGTTTCATCTCCATGTCTATAGTACACTCATTACTATATCTCTTTTTTGGTTGGACCATATCAATCCTATAAGCATGCTTATTTGGATATATTCATTTTTATTATATTTATATTATGGGTTATACATAATTTTTTTTATTTGACTTCTAAAATGTAGCATGAAAAACAACAACAACATTATGAACATATTTGAAAAGATGCAATAATAGTATTCGTTGAAGCTTTAAAAAGTTTATAAATTCTATTAATAAAAAAAGTTACGACAATTTGTAGGCTTATTATAGCTTTCATTAAATAAATAATTATAGCTACAACTAAATGCTATTATAGACAAATGACAACCATACATTTTTACTATAAGAACACTTTTATAGCTTTTTGGAAAATGCTATCTTACCTTTTACAAAGAACAAATACGCTCTTCAATGATTGTATTTACAATATTTACGGAATGCTATAAAAAAGTTATATATTTCATAGCATTTAACAACTGCTATAAAAGAAAGATCTTTTATAGCGTGTAACAAAAAACTATAAAAAGTTGAAATTTTCTATAGCGTTTTAAAAAAGCTATAAAAAGTTTCATAATTTTTGTTTCGTGGGCTATCGCGACTTCGCATAAAACGCTATAAAAGATCTACGATAGTATTTTTTTTCAAAGCTATCATAGGTTTTTTTTTTGTTTCTTGTAGTGAAGGTTGAATCAAGATAGATCTAAGGCTAATGTGCTTTATCCTTTCAAGTTTTAGTTTCATTGTCTTATTTTAGTTTGATTTATGTATTTGATCCCTTAAATTAAAGTTTCAGCAACATTATGTATTTTTTTTTTTTTCATTTTACTACACTAGACGTAATAAAGTAGTTTCAATTTCAAGTTCTTGTTTCTCCTTTATCTCAAATTTATTGTTTTATTTGAAAAGTTTATTTTTCCCATTTTTTTCTGCACATTATTTTTTATTCAGTCTCATACGGAAGTTGGAATCCCTTGAAAAAGAATAAGATAAGTTAGATTAAAGAAAAAATGTAGAAATTTGGTTTTAAGCTTCATCTCATAGTTTCAATGTGATTCCAATTTAAATTATAAATTTGCAATAATTATTGTCTATGTTCTTATATTTTTATTGGCTTTGCATAGTTATTTGTTTTTTTTATAAGTATAACTTTTAGAAGTAGGCCTTTCTCACTCAATTTTTATTTTCATTTATTCATCCATTCATTTATTTACTTGCTTAAATACTTTTGTTCATTACCTAGGATTTTGTTTCCTTTCCATTCAGCACATCATAAAATTTTACATATCTAAATTTTTATTTTTTAATTCTTCAATCATGAATTAAGCTCTTCTTTGGGATTCAAATATGTGATTATCTTAAATAAAGTAGCAAAAGCCTAATATGCAAAATAAAGTAACTTTACTTAATTCATAATTTGGTTTGCTTTTATTGATTTTAATTTCATCATTATTAGTCTAGCTTGATCATCTAGATTAGTAATACCAAAATTGAATCTAATATAGAAACGGTTAGGTGAAATTTTGTTTTCATAAAAGCAATTTAGGAAAAGAATGTAGAAATAGGACTTTGTTTTTTTTACCCTAGACATAGGACAAAATCTTTAGAACCAAAGGATTGTATTTTAAATTATCTAAGTTCACATTAGCATAGAAATATAGGTTTAATGGCCTAATCTCGTAAAGATTCTTCTTAGAAAATCAAATAGGTGTTGATTTCAATTCACCAAAGTATTTAATTTGAGTTAAGTTACAAGTTTTCATATTAGACTATATTTACTTTCCAAAAGGAGGATGAATTTTTTTTTCAAAATTGTTTGTCAAATCAATTTTCTACCAGAACCTCAAATCAATTTTTACTTGGTTACTAATAAGTTGCAATTTTGAGGAAATTTTTTTTGTTGTTTATGAGAATTTTTGTTGAAAAATTGTTCCCTTGAGAGACAACTTGGATTACTTCTAATTGTTTTGCCAATCATCTACAGTGTGCACTTGCATTAGACTGAAGATTTTTCTTTCAAAAAGTTTTCATTTCAGTAAAAGCGAATTTAGCTGATCATCCATCAACGGTCATTGTTGATCGAAGATTTTTTATAAATAGTGACTTTTGGTCATGGCAATAAATTCACTTTTCTCGTGTTCGATTTATCAAACTCGAGAAGTTGGGCAATGGTAAGTCGAGTTCTTCTTTCATCTTAATTTTTCTATTGTTTTTCGATATGGTTAGGCATCCTACTAATATTTCTCCTTTGAAGCAAGCGACGAAGTCGAGTCTCCATCACAAATCATCCATGCCGACCTAAAGAACTCGAGGGAGTGCTATTGCGTCCTTCCCTCCGTAGTCCTTGCTTGTCCGGGCTTGAGGAAAGCATTATGGAGCCTCCCTTTAGTGAGGTTGGGAAGTACCATTGGATGTTTGAGGCCGACATTTGTCTCTTGCTGCCCTCATTCTCCCAATGTCTTATGAACCTGTTCAGGGTTGCCCCGACCCAGCTCGCTCCCAATGATTGAGGGTGGCTAATGCTTGCACCTGGTAATGTGGGCGTGCCATGGGGGGCTCTTCTTCCCTTATTGGCTATTACCGAGCAGTTTCTCCTTATTCACAGGCTAAAGTGCGTCTCTAAGCTCAACAATTCGTTCTACATGTTTGTCCGTCTAAGGAGGTCAGTGCTGATCTAAAAGCTCTCATCCAACAAGTTCTGGAAGGACTACTGGTTTTTTTTTTATTTATGGGGACTGATTGGTACTTGATGCCAACTAGAGTCTTATTTGTGAGGTTTCGATCGAGTTTTAGAGGCGAGGCAGGTTCTTCTTTTCTCAGCTCGACTTCTGTTTCGTCTTTGCAAGTGTTAACACTCAATCTTATCTTTTCATTGTTGGGATTTATGCCCTAAAGTCTCGTAGTAATAATTAATTAGTTATTTGACATAATGGGTTATTATTTTAAATATGCAATAATGAGTTATCTATTACAGTAAAAGTCCAAGGTTATTTCATGAGATTTGAACAATATGTAGTTGAAAAACAGTGGATGATGTTCAAATAATAACCTAAAGGGTATATAGTATATGGATAAGATTGAGTGCCTTATTCTGGTAATACTATGGATACGCCCCACTTTGTAAGAGTTACAAACGATGTGATCCAAATTGCTCGTGTGGAGACATGCAGGTAGGAGTATCCTATACAATGAGTTTTTATAAGACTGAACCGCAAAATCATTAATCTCTCTTCATAACGCCGTTGACTGAAGAGATCAATATTTCATAGGACAACGCTGTTAACATAAGTTATGAACTCCCGTCTGTGATGAAACCATAAAAGTGCTATAATTCTTAGCTTAATCTATCCTTGTTCATAAACCTTTATGCACTTATTTTCACATTTTGTAGGAAATAATCATCCAATGGATAAAATAGTCAATTAGAGCAAAAACGAGACCAAACGAGCTTTAGAGTATCAACTATGAAAAAAAAGAAGAAAATTACAATTTTGCCATCAGAGACAACATTGCAATCCCTGAGCGTGACTCTACGTTGGAAGACAAAATGATGCATTCACAGTAGCATTGTGGCGACCCCTTTATGCTAAACCTTTATGCTTGAAGGCAATAGTTCGCATTCGCTGCAGCATCACAATGCCACAGGGTAGCATTGTGTAACGGTCATGCTTGTCCAGGGCCTGTTGCCCATGGCCGCATGCCCAATCCAACCCCCTCTCTAAGCTTACTTTCATATCTGTGTATTTGTTATTAGTTTAGTTAGCTTGCTTTCTTTACATTTTCATTGTAAGTGATCACTCGCCCTTTTGCATATGCAAGGGTGCCAGTTGGCTTTTTGTTCAGAATGCACTATATGGGATAAGACTAACCATCACTTCCTCATACCCGGAGTAGTACTCTATAAAGCCGTTGTTGTTGCTTATTGCTTTCTAGTCTTATACAATCTTTCTTTCTTTATACACACTCTCAAATCTTCTTACGAAAACCTTTTTCTTAAACCCGTTTTCTAAAACCATTTTCCCTAAAACGGGATTGGAGGTTGCAAGAGGCACTCGGTGTCCATCGGCAGTCCGTATTCGAGTTGGTGGCTGTTTCGTAGGCGGGAACAAGTGCCGCAAATCGCTAAGAAAGCTTCCGAAAGAGCGTTGTGCAGTGTATCAGAGCCAAATTGGCTGTATAGAGGGAAGTCGTGGATATGTCCGGCGACGAAGACCTGAACAAGTCCCATGTGGACAAGATTGGTAGAGATGAGAAAACAAATGCTCTACCTGAGAGAGGTCCCAGATAATGTTCGTTTCTTGAGACTCAGCTACAAGAAGTTGCCGAGAAAGCCGATGGAATTGATGCGGTGGTAGGCCACCTAGAGCGATTACCGTCAGAGAATTGATGATGAGGGTAGAGACCCTCGAGGCCAAAACAGTATGATCCGGCAGCTTTGAACGAGGCGATAGCTCCTCAGGCTCTGTTGCCCACATAGAGGAGCATGTATCGAAGAGCTGGACAGCTCCCAAAAAGCAATACTTCAGATGGTAACCGATTTATCTGAAGTTTCGATCGGCCCTGGATGTCGTCTCAGAGCCGAGATAGCGGATGTGAGTGCTGGGTGAATCTCACCATCCGAGCGGTAGGGAACCAAGCCCCACCTGGGGGAGCAATGGCAGTGAGACCGAATAAAAATCCCAGAACCGAAACCCTTCTGTGGGTGCGAGAAGCGAAAGCCCTGTGAAATTTTATCTTCGACCTTGAGCAATACTTCAAGGCGACGAACACAGTGACTGAAGAGTCGAAAGTCACAATAGCAACGATGCATCTAGTTGAAGATGCGAAACTGTGGTGGAGTAACTGTTTACAGACACAGGAAGGACGCTGCACTATTGACTTGGGATAGATTGAAAACAAGAAACTTCGTTCACAGTTCTTCCCTGAAAATGTCGAAATCTTGGCTCGACGAAAACTCCGAGAGCTAAAGCAAACAGGTAACATCAGGGAACTATGTAAAACAGTTTGCAGGACTCATGTTGGACATACGAGATATGTCTGAAAGGACAAGGTCTTTTGCTTTGTGGAAGGGTTGAAACCGTGGGCGAAATCAAAACTATACGAACAGAGAGTACAGGATCTCCCCTTGCCAACGCGGCAGTCTGAACGCTATACGACCTTAGCACTGACTCACAAGATGTGAGGAAGCAATCAACTTCCTTCCAATGGGCGGTATACAGAAAATAGCCGTTCCAGTCCTCCCAGACCTGGGGAGGAGACAAGACACAGGGGGGACCGTAAATCGTCCCAATCGAGATCAGGAAACAACTGGCGAGGGCCGCCACAACAGCATAACAATTACAATCGGCCCCTGTCTTGTTTCATATGTAGAGGGCCACACAGAGGCAGGCGAATGTCCAAATCGAACTGCGTTCAATGCTTTTCAAGGCCACATTAGCCTCTACCTCCGAAGACTTGAAGAGTGCAGCTCCAGCATCGCAGATTTTGAACAAGGTCGGTTGACGGGGACGTCAACCAATTAAGTGGGGAGAATGTAACGGTCATGCTTGTCCAGGGCCTGTTGCCCATGGCCGCATGCCCAATCCAACCCCCTTCTAGCTTACTTTCATATCCTGTATTGTATTAGTTTAGTTAGCTTGCTTTCTTACATTTCATTGTAAGTGATCACTCGCCCTTTTGCATATGCAAGGGTGCCAGTTGGCTTTTTGTTCAGAATGCACTATATGGGGATAAGACTAACCATCACTTCCTCATACCGGAGTAGTACTCTATAAAGCCGTTGTTGTTGCTTATTGCTTTCTAGTCTACTACAATCTTTCTTTCTTTATACACACTCTCAAATCTTCTTACGAAACCTTTTCTCTAAACCCGTTTTCTAAAACCATTTTCCCTAAAACGGGATTGGAGGTTGCAAGAGGCACTCGATGTGCCATCGGCAGTCCGTATTCGAGTTGGCTGGCTTGTTCGTGAGCGGGAACAAGTGCCGCACAATTGCGCATAAGAGAAGCTTCCGAAAGAGCGATTGTGACACATTGCAGCGCTATGGATATCGGCGAAAATTTCAAGTCTCACGCACGCGTCTGCCTATTTCAATGCACCATTGTGACACCTCCTTTACGCCTGAGGTCTATGCTCGAGAAGACCGTTGCAATGTTCCATCAAATGTTGCAATGCTTGCCTCGATTATAAAAGAAAAGTTTTCAGTTTTCAACATAAAGAGGAGGAGAACTTGAGTGCAATTTTCACCATTTCTTCATAGCAAACTGCTTCACCATTCTTTTCTTTTTCCTCTCTCAAACACTATATCTCAATAATTTCCTGTAATTCTTCAACCTCTTTGTGAAGATTGAAGGATGATTTTAGGTTAATGTGAGTAATCCTTGGGAATAGGTTGTTAATTTCAATTTCTTAAGGATTCTTTGATTCTTTATGGTATGTTTTCTGTAATCTTGGTTAAATCTTGTTGATATTCTTAATAGATCTCGATTTGAATAAATTGACAACTCAATGAAAATTATTTTCTTTTATGCAAAATTCATATAACGCCAAAGCATATATTATGAATTAGGTTGCAAATTTAGGGATTCTTGTTTCATTAAAAGACTTTTTCTTCTATTCGTGCATGCTTGAATTAATTACATTTAACCAATAAATCAAATTATTTATTTAGGCTTTCTGATCAATGATTTGTCACAGTGACATAACCCTTAGTTCTTAATGCGAATTTTGATTGGTACGGAAATCGCTGAGATTAGAAGTACTCATGTTGAATTTAGTTTAAACAAGAATTAGTTTTTGTTTAATAATTGGGGCATTTAGATGGTTAACTCTCTAATTGGTTGTGGATTGTATGAAAATACCATATTTGTTTAATTAGATGATAGAATTCCAATGAACATATACCTATTCCCAAGCATATTTTACATTCAGATATTTAAAAACAAAAATCGTGCTCTATTACAAATTATTGCAATTTTAAATTCTTGCATGTTTTCAAATTTTCTTAAAAATAACCCCCTTGTCACCATTGAATTCATAAATTGTCTCAAGCTAGTCATAGGTTCCCTGAGGTTCGACTCGGTCTTGCTACTTATACTATGTAAGTAGTTTAGGTTGTATTAATCGGAATTTGCAAATTTTATTTGATTCTAAGAGTATGTTTGTGACAACATTTCTCCGAACGATCAAATTGGCACCGTTGAAAGGAAATCTAAGCAACTAGTTTAGTCAATTTTTGAATTCTAAAAAAAAAAAAAAAAAAGTTGTGTGTGATTTATTTTCCTTTGGTGTATGACCCGCTCATTCAGGAGCTTTGTGATGATTTTTTTTGTAGATATCGATCGAGAGAAGCGGTGAATCCGAAGGGAGAAGAGGAGAAACCATTGAAAACATTCAAGAAAATGGAGGAAGATCAACAAAAAGTTGATTATCTAGAAGAGGAAGAAGAGTTATAAAAGCCCGAAGTCAACATGAGAGAAGTATGAGAAAGAACTCTAAGGGAACTTGTGGAGCCGATATGACACAATAACCATTATGCATTGTGTATCCGTAAACTACGGTGCCTTTTGAGCTAAAATCAAGCTCATTCATCTCTTGCCTATTTCCAAAGGAAGTCCTGGAGAAGATCCCCACAAGCACATCAAGGATTTTTACATGGTTTGTAGCAAGATGAGGCCACATAGTGTCATGGAAGAACAAATAAATCTAAGGGCCTTTCCCTTTTCACTTAAGGACAGTGCCAAAGATTGGTTGTATTACCTAGCTTCTGGCTCTATCACAACATGGAATGGTCTTGAGAAAAAGTTTCTAGAAAAATTCTTTCTGGCTTCTATAGCCCATAATATTAGAAAGGAGATCTATAGGATAAAGCAAGGGGTGAAACTTTGTCTGAATACTGGGGACGTTACAAACAACTTTGTGCAAGCTTTCCCCACCACCAAATTTTCGATCAATTTCACATTCAATATTTTTGTGCCGATTTACTTGCTTCTGAGAAGAGTACGATTGATACAGTGGCTGGAGGAGCTCTAGCTGAGGAGGAGGCTAGTCAGTCAATCTCGACCATGGCATAAAATTCTCAGAATTTTGGAACTCGAGCTACTAACTTAGACCCTTCGAACTCCAAAGAGGTAAGTGAGTTGAGATCTCAACTATCTAATTTGACTGCTCTTATTACATAGATGGCCCAAGGTGGAACTCCTTAAGTCAAGACATGTGGAGCATGCGGTCTAGTAGGACATTCCTTTGAAGTTTGTTAACAAGCTAAACAATAAGCTAATGCATTCGGAGGATTCCAAATAAAGTATGTTATTGTTGTGGAATGCCATCGCAAAATGATATGTGATGTCTTAATCACGCTACCCGATAATATATGCGATGCTACAAAATTCACTGTAGAATGCCAATTAATGCGTCCATATAGTTTATGTGTGTCACAAGTTTTCTTGCGATGAAATCAAGTATAATTCCACCACAAATTTCTCAGAATGACCCGATGTCGAACACGGGGATTTGCGATGCTAATACGACAATGATGTGATATATGCGACCGTAAACAAATTAAGATTGTGAGGTGCTGAAGAGTAAAATGCGATGATTAATGAACAAATAGGTATAACAAAGATTTGGACATCCTTTTTGCCATCGCAATGCGGTCAACAAGTGTGTTTCCGATACTTTTATAATCTTTGTGTTTCTAAGCCAATTTTAATATGTTTGACGCAACAACTTGTATTTTTACCAATTATCACACCCCTAAATTTAGATATATGCTTGTCCTCAAGCATATCCTCTATAAGGCAATTCAGCTCAAGTCTCGTCCTTGCTTTGTGCCGATCAGCTATTCAGAATGCTATTCCTCTACATAATTTCTCAAAACCACTGGTTCCTTCTATCCTTTGAACATTTCTTCAGCATGCTCTACTTAAGTCTTACCTTAGACATACCTCTACTCAAAGTTCCCTTCTTGTTTCGAAAAGATGTTTTTTTTTTTTTTTCTTTTTCTTGTAAAAAAATGAAATGTGCCTTTTATGTTATAGCCTAGTTTGTGTCTTACCATAGAAATCGTTGATCATGGTTACACTCTTCGTTTTGGCTTGCTCCCATGGGTGTCATGCGAACATCCAACTTTGGTTGTGTACCAAGCTCAACTTCAACTCTTGTCTTTTGGTCAAGTTTTTACTTTAGCTGGTAAGTGGAGTTATCTCTTTCTTGTTTTTTTTTTTTTTTTTTTTTTTTTTTTTTTTTTTTTTTTTTTTTTTGTATTGTGTCACTCCTGGTAACCAACATTCGTTTTGGCTTATCTGCACGAGTGTCATGTGATGTATCCAACTACGAGCAGGTTCCTTTCACGACTTAACTTTTATCCGGTTGGGATTTTCCCTTGCACTCACAACGGAGGTTTTTCTTTTTTTTTTTAAATGAACGCATCTGCTTGATCGTATCTGCTCAAACCCTTTCCACCCCTAAATTTAGAGGGTCGTAAGATCTTCATTGCGTCACTTTAGACAGAAAAGACAAAATACTGAGTCAAAAGTTTGAAAAGATGGTTTGAGCAGAGTCTTGTGCTAGAGAAGGTAAAGTTGAAACTATTGCGATGAATTGTCTAAGTGTTAGGCAGAAATGCGATATATTAAGAAATTGTGTTAAGCTTACGCATAAATACTCATCATAGCAGCGCAAATAAATGGCACAAAAGAAAAAAGGAAATACCGCATTGAATTGACAAAGGATGACATAAACAAAGAAGCCAAGAAATAATGAAAGATAGTCATTCAATATATATAAATTGACTAAGTACAAAAGATTGTAATGACCGCAAACACAAAAATTTCAAAGAAAAAAATTGAAGAAAGAAAATACAAAGGTAGGGAAGAAGGTGATACACCCCCAAATTTAAACTTGAGGCAGGGGCTCATTGTGGGGCAGAGGTTGCGGAGGAGCTCCAGGCGGCGCTTTTTGAAAGAAAAGAGGTTATCACAGATATTGAGGAACCACGGGACCATGTAAATATACGGTTAAGAAGTTGAAGTACTCATGGTTGCGTTCTGCTAACTGCCTCTAATTTAGGCGAAGAGTAAAGATATTGCATTGTATATTGATCATCGCCTGGCACAACTCTGTGTTGCTTTCTTGCAACTCCATAAGGGTTTGGCAGAAGGAGGAGAGTTCTTGGGTTAAGAAGCCCTGTGAATCCTCAAGGGCAACAACAATGGATGTGGTGGGGGGAGGTGTCGTCGATGTCTCACTTGCATCGGTTTGGGGCTGAGTGAAAGAGCCTACACCCAAATCGTGTAGGTCATCAACATATGGTGATGCTCTTGAGGACAAATGGGGTGGCAATGGATGGCTAATGGATGCTGCTAGGGATAGAGGGTCGGAATCAGGGTCAAAAAGAAGGTTTGCAAAATGATCGGGAAGAGGGGAAAGGGCTTAATGGTGGGGCTTGGTGGTTGGACTAAAGGTAAAGGATCTTCCAAGGGCTCATTGGGTGGTTGATGCGATGCACTGCCTTGGATAATTTCCTTGCCTTTGGCATTGCGTCGTCGTCTTTTGGACCTGGGCGGTTGCAGCACATTAAGATCGATGAGGGGGGAGAAGCAAGCTGATAGTGGAACTAGTGGCATTCCTTTTCGGATAAGAAAGTGACCTCGGCGGCCCCAAGTGTGCTTGTTCCCCCCTTCTTCCTTGTAAATTATGGCCAATACCACGCTTTGGTGGAGGCTCAGGGCAATGAGGTGAATCCTTGAGAAAGACTCTCAGGATTTTTGTGCTAATGAGGCCATAGACTTCTATCATCAGCTCGTCTTCAATGCTAGCGCACACAGATAGGCATAGGCTGGAGATAGTCCACGGAAAGAAGTATTGGCCCCTGATGCGGCCTACATAGCCTCTAATTTGCCTCGCAAAAAGTCTGCCCACATCGATCGAAATGTCGCACGCAATGTAATATGCAGCCATGTCTTGATCCCTTGAAATTGTCTTGTCATGAGTGGTTGGTATGAGCCGTCTCTTCATCAAATAGACCCATAGGCCTTCTTCTGGCAGCAGACGGTTGGATGCGAGGGTTCTAATGCCAGTCAAAGACACCGTCCAATTGGTGCCTGATTGCGCCAGCATTCTTAATGCGTCCTCCAAGTGTTCTTCAACAGAATCATCAATCATTTTATTTCCGGGTGCTTCTGAGAAATTCTTTAACTGATAGAGTTAATTGATGTCCTTGGCGCTAAATGGCACTACCCTCCAGTCAACGACCATCGCATCTTCAGTGTTGTGGAGCCAGCCATGATAAAAAGCCGACACTACTGTAGGGATGACTATGGATGGGCATTGATAGAAAGTTTCCCATCCAAGCTCCAGTATGATGCTGGTGATAAGGTTTGGTAGTGGGGCCGATGCAAGAAAGAGACCTATTTCCATTAATCATCATTTTCCTTTCGGATTTTTGGGTGCCTCCTGGCCGGCGAAGACTCGCTACCTTCCACCTTTTCTGATCCTTTTTCTTGAGCGGACGCAAGGTGGGTCTTTTGTTTTTGAATGCGTTCTCGTTCCTTGTCTTGCTCTTATTTTTCCCTTTCCTATTCTTCTCTCTTTTTCCTCTTTAACTCAATGTTGCGCTGCACTTTGGCTTTGCGATGCAACTCCTTTTTGTCCTTCTTCTTTCTCTCAACTTCCTCCTCTTCTTGTATTTCTTTTTCAAATTGCACAGAGGCGAACACAATGTGCTGCTCATCTTCGAACCTTTTCTTCTCTTCCTCTTTCGCCCTTGTGTTGGCACAATGAACCTCCTCGTCATGAAGCCGTCTAGCCAAATCCACTGAGGTGATGATTTGGCACACCTGTGCCATCTTTTCTTCCTTCTCCTTCAATTCCCTTTTTCATTATTCTCTCTCCTTCTCTATGCGTTCAATTATTTATAGGTCTACTGTGGACCCTTGCGGCGCCACATAAGTGGGGTGATGTCAGGATCTTCTTTGTCGTTCGAACCTCGGAGTTGAGCCTCCGTCGCAACTAATCTTGGATGCGACAATGAAGTTTGTTGCTACATTGATGGTTCAAGTTGCACTAACATCCCCCTTTCTATCCTTGCGGTGGTGGATTCTCCTTCGATATCCGGGCTTTCTGCCCTCTGCCTCCGTTCTTCTTCTTTTCTCAGGCGCCTCTCTTTATGCCTGCGTTGCCTTCTCTCGACTCTTCTCTTCTTCTTCCTTTCTTTTTCTTTCCGGGCAGCTTCATCTTTTTCCGCCCATTGATCTTCGACTTCCTTCTCCACCTCCTTTGCGAGCTGCTCCACCCGCCTCCGCGCCTCCACATCCTCCACAACTTCCCTAATGGGTCCCTCATTAGAGTCTGTTGGGGCATTCTCCTTAGAATCCAAGATTGTGAGGGCCATCCTTCGCTACGCCAAAACCAACTCCTCCGACGACGACAAGGGCTGGTTCACTACTCCTGCTTTCGACAGACCCTCATCCTTCTCCAAATAGCTTAAAATGCTCCAAAATACCTCCTTGTCATCTTTTCTTTGTTGTTCACTTCCAGCTGGAGGTAGTAGAAGCGCCACCTCAGGACTGGTGGCAGGGGCACCCTCCATGCTCGACCCTTCTCGACGAGTAGATGGAGATGTAGACGTTGATTGTTTTCGCCTGGGTTTTTCGACGATTCTGGAGACTAGTCTTGGCTGGGCTGCAAAGTGGTGACTGACGGCGAAAAAGGCCACTTCCCGCGTGGAGACTAAGGCTTTGGAGGGGGATGATGGTTCGGAAGAAGAGTGCGATGATTGTCTGGTCATGGATTCAAGTGAAGGGAAAGAAGAGAGTGGCGCTTTAGGGTAGGGGAAGAACTGGTAGGGTTTTCAGTATGCAAAGGGGTCTTTGGAAGGTTTTGAATAAAAATTCGGAAGTAAACTCCTCGATGAGCCTGGGGGGGAGGGGTTATAGGTTGGGCCTTGAAAGGCTCAACACATACAGAAAATGCGCTCGGCAGGCCTTGGTAATCTAAAAATCCTGTCGCGCCCCTCACCATTATGACCTAGCAGACAAAAGTTGTCCTTTCATCTACTACGCAATAATGATCCTCGGGAGCTTAAACACTCGTACGTTTACTGTCACACCCCGCCCTAGATCACCCTTTTAGCCTAAAGAAGGGGGTGACTGCAGTAACTATCAACTCTTAGGCTGACACTTACTGCCTAAAAACTCTTGCAGAATAACTCTGATACCAAATACAAATTATATGCAATGGGATGGCTGTAGGCCTACAATTTATTAACTTAGAAACTTAATATTTTTAGAGTATTTACAACATTAGATTTACAAGTCCCAAAACCCACAAACCCTAGTCCCTATATGAACAATAGTAACATGTGTACAATATTAACTGTAACCACCTAGCAAACGGTTACAAGTCTTTTAGTTCTTTAGTGGCAGAGCAGATACTGAGCTATCTTCAGAGGATTTGACCGCTACCTGTGGGGGGAGGAGGGGGAGGGGACAAAAACATTTGAAAATGAGGTGAGCTTACGCCCAGTGAGTGACCGAGAAAACATAGTAAATTCTCATGTATAATTTCAGAAAATAGTTTTATCTAAAATATAAACTTTTGCAGCATAAATATTTTTCAAGTGTAAATTATATAAAGTTGTTTTAAACATAAAACAGTAAAATCATTTCTCAAATCAAAGTACTGTATAACTGGTAAAATAATCCCAATACCAATTACTAGTCCAGAGAGAACCATTTTGCTCAATCTCTAACTTTATTCACCTGTGGCCACATTAGGTACAACTGCTCAGATACCTTCTTCTTGTACTTTAATATCGAGCTACTAGGATACCTTCTCCAATGTACTTCAGTATCCCATTGGCTTGGTACCTTCTCAAACGTACTTTAGTACCAATAGATACCTTCTTCTTGTACTACAGTATCTAGTTGGGTGGATGCCTTCTCCTTATACTTCGACATCGTATTTTACCAAAACTATTTATAAACAACTTTTATCTTTAAAGCATGTACAATATAACACATATACAACATGGCTTTAAAGATGATAATGCATGCTGGATAAAATCAACATATGTAAATAGTTTTTCAACAATATGCGTGCGTTCAAATCACAATTCAAACTTGCTTGGAAACAACTTTATAAAACTAGTAGGCATGAGAATTATTTTTCAAATATGCTTTCTGTAAATTTTGTAATCCAAAACAGCTTAAAACGTTTTAGTTCGAAAACATTTTAGCCACTCACCACAAATTCTTAGGAACTTTTCACTCTAGTAGCTCCTCGGGTCCCTTTTTCACCACTAGAATCCAGATTTAACTTATAACTTAGATTACTCATAGTTCCGAACCTTATTTGGAAATACTTTCTTCTACAAACTTATTCTAAAATGTCTTAGGAATCTTACCCTAAATTTCAGCTCAGAATTCCTCGTGGTTTGGCCGGAATCTCAAAATCTTTAAGGTTGGCCCAGACTGATCAGACAGTCTGACCCTTCTACCTTTCTCTCAACCTCCAGCCCAATTCCTTTGAGCCTTTTCCTCCAGCAACCCTACTCTGAAAACTAGACTTCCAGAGCCTTTAGATGGCTTTGAAATCACTTCAAACACACGAGTAGATTGGAAGATCTTCTTGTCCAATATTGACACATTCTTCTGAACCCTCACTGCCCTCTACTTTCTCTACGAAATTTATGATTTTTGTTTAATTTGAAAATGAAATCCCAACTCCCTATTTACAGGTGTTCAAATTGCTCGTGGGATTGACAGCACCTACTTGGTTGCATGGCCAAATGTTTAATCATCCCTTTATCAACGTAAGTTGACTTCACCTTGGTTCAATGTGTTCTTCCCAAATGCATCCAACACAATTTCTTAGGGTTTAAGAATTTCTCTTAATCGGACACTTAGATTTTAATTGGCGTTTGCCCTTACGTCTTCAAGCTTTGTTTGTATTCAAATTAGGGTTGTTAAATGAATAATCCACCCCAACACGTCCAAATACATCGCCTAGAAGCTTGCTCGGCCGTTCAATTCATAGGCAAGGCGTAGGTGTGACGTTCGAATACAGCACCGGACAAGGCAAGGCTAACGCATAGGCGCTCTCGCTCTTTCCGCTCTCAGCAATGTCACTCTCTCCACTCTCAGCAATGTCGCTCTCTCCTAGTTTCTCGCTGGTCTCACTCTCTTCACTCTCGCTCTCTCCCCCTTTCTCACTTAAAATCTCGCTCTCTTCACTCTCGCTCTCTCCAACTTTCTCGCTGGTGTTGCTCTCTCCAATCTCGCTCTCTCCAGCTTTCTCGTTGGTCTTTCTCTCTCCAATGTTGCTCTTTCTCTTGCTCTCTCCAGCTTTCTCTCCAACTTTTCTCCACTCTCGCTCTCTCCCACTTTCTCGCTCAAAATCTCGCTCTCTCTACTCTCGCTCTCTCTAATTTTCTCGCTCTCAATGATCTCGCTGGTCCCGATCTTAATGATCTCACTCTCAATGATCTCGCTCTTAGCTACTGCGAACATTTTTTGTCTCCGTGCAATTTCTACATGATTGTGCCACTAGTCACTTGCCTTCTAGTGCTTTGTGCACAACACGCATTTCACATAAATTTTCCATACTTAACCAATTTTTCCCAAATTTCCCAAACTCAATGTCCATATTTTTCTTTTCAAATCCTCATTCTTTCTTCACCATTCCACACTAACTTTCTCATCAACATACTTATTATACAATATTCATTACAATTTTACCAATTAAAGCTCAACTTAATTTATTCAAAGAAAATCTACTTAACACTTAGAAATTTCCTTCCCCTTAACTTAGGATTTAACTTTCAGTTAGTTAATTTATTTTATCACTTGCTTAAGTAAGGAAAATAGAAATCTGGATTTCACATTTACTTTCTCCGCAAATTTTATTTTTTTATTATTATTTTTGTTTTTCTTTTATTTTGAATTAAATGGAAGATGGGCAGAATGCATACCCATCAACGCAATGCATACCCATCAATGCATTGTATTTCCGACAACGCAATGCTTATCTCAAAACCATAATGATAAGTCATTGCAATGCTTATGCAAATCATTCATTCAATCAATATAAACAACGCAAATAGAAACTGAAAGGGAAACTATTTAACAAAGCAGTAAAGATAGTTCAGATGGATGCTTTTTGAAAAATATTTTCAAAGTTACCGCAAATCGCATCCCTGCAGGCGATCAGACTTGTCTGCCCAATGTCACCGCTTGACATTATTCTTTTCCACTAGGTCTGGGTGCTTTTGAGTTGCTGGGCAATGTACCAGGTGTTCTATTTTTCAATTTGGTCGCAAGCTGCCCAACCTATACCTCCAAATTCCTAATGGAAGATGCTTGCCACTGCATGAGCACGTCATTCTTTTGTATGTATTCTTTGAGCAGTGATTCTATGTATGATGAATTAGGTGAAGTGTTGGATGAAGAGGGTTGGTTGTGAGGTTTTCTGTTCTGGTAATGATTTTAGCCTTGACCTTGGTGATGAAAGCATGGAGGATTTCCTTTATTCTCTGAATAATTGGTCTGCAGATTCCTCTGGCCTCCCTGGTTAGTGTTCCCTCCCTAACTGAGGTTGGGATGATTCCTTCAACCTAGGTTATATGTGTTGCTGAAGGGGTTATTGTGGACAGAATATACTGATTGTTTGTTTGACGGGCTGACTTCCACTGAATGAGCCTCTCCACATTGTATATAACTTACTACTGCCACTTACGTCAGTGCGCTAGCTTGCGCTGCAATCTAAGAGAGTGCTCCTTGATTTATGGCCATGGTTTACAGGACCGAGGTGACTACAGCCATCTGGGCGGCTAGCGTGGTCATTATGTCCACTAGTACAATGGCGTTGTCTTTTTCCTTAATTTCGTGCTTCTGCCTCCATATACATCATCAACCCAATCATCCGTATTTCGTGATATGCGATCTAGGATGACTTTCGCTTTGGTATAAGTTTATCCATAAAACCTTCTACTGCTGAGGTGTCTGCGACTGCTTGCGTTGCTCTATTCAGGCCATTATAGGATGTTTCCATAACGACGCAATCTAGAATCCCAATATGTGAAAGTTCTTCACCAAACGTCGAAACCGCACCCATGCTGTGCTCAGAGTTTCATTGTCTGCTTGCTCAAAATTTAGTGCTTCCCATCGTCTTCTTGCATTAATGGCGAGAGGGAAGAACTTCTTCATAAATCTTTCTACCAACTGATCCCAGGAGTTAATCTCGTTTGGCTGCATAGAATGGGCCCACTTCTTGGCTTCACTGTGTAAGGAAATAGATAGAGTCTGATGCCTTCAGGTGTCATGCCAAGAATGGAGAATGTATTGCATATCTTGACAAAACTAGTGAGGTGTGCATGCGGATCTTCTCCTTGCAAACCTCCAAATTGACCCGCGTTTTGTATCATTTAGAGCATAACAGGTTTAATCTCGAACTTGGCATTTTCTTCCACCATTGATTTTGTGATACCAGACGATTAATATGGTATCGATAGCTATAGCTGTTTTTCCAGTTTGTCGGGAGGGAGATTCCGGTCCGGTGTAGAGGACACCTTCTTCATGATCTAGGGGTAGGGGTCCAATCATATAAGTTGGGTGCCGCATAGTTTCTCATAGAAATATTGTGATCAGCAGCCAAGAAGATTGGGTCTTGCAGTGGCCGATTCATTCCTTTATTTACTTCGGGCCTGTCATTGTTGTTGTTCGCCATATCTCTGCGACGCCTATTATGATTTTGGCATGCTCACCTGCAAAAGTTTCTCTCGATTTCTGGGTCGACGTTGAATTCTGGATCCATTCCAGTACTCATACACCGTTAGCTGCTCTTCTCTTGAGCACACTGTACTCCAAAAACCTATCCTACACAATATCACAAAAATATCAACACTAAAGTCGCCAATCCCCGGCAACGGTGCCAAAAACTTGTTGTTGTTGTGGAATGCCACCACAAAATGATTTGTGATGTCTTAATCACGCTACCCGATAATATATGCGATGCTACAAAATTCACTGTAGAATGCCAATTAATGCGCTCATATAGTTTATGTGTGTCACAAGTTTTCTTGCGATGAAACCAAGTATAATTCCACCGCAAGTTTCTCAGAATGATCCGAGGTCAAACACGGGGATTTGCGATGCTAATGCAACAATGATGTGATATATGTGACCGTAAACAAATTAAGATTGTGAGGTGCTGAAGAGTAAAATGCAATGATAAATGAACAAATAGGTAAATAAATCTGAAGTTGTGCAAAGTGTGTGTAAGAGAATGTGATGGCAAGTCTTGAGGATAGAATCAAAGTGAGAATAGGTTTGGGGAAAAGAATATTGCAAGTTTGGCAATCCTATTGAGGACGTAACTAAGGTTCCGTCTTCCCTTGGCTTACACTTCTCGGTGATCGCCTGCGCCACCATATCTCTATGATGATCAAGGACGAACATTTTCAAATGCATGGTTGTTTCCACCTCTAGAAATACTTTTTGCTTTAGTTAAAGCATTCTATACAACCTTCTTTCAAGAGGTGGATTAGCATCTTCACTTCTTCTCTCGTAGGTGAAGATTCCATTAAGCATGCGTTAAATAAACTTAGCTAACTTCTTCAACATGGATTGACTTACTCGCTTAATCCTTCCCCCACACCCTAGAGGTTTAGTGACTCATGGTGAGAGTAATGGAACATGAATGTGTTATGGTGAACAGAGAGATGAAGATAAACATGATAATGATATTAACTGGTAAATATAAAACGTTTGTTATAGATATATGAATGAAAGACAAGAAATGAACAACAATCGATGAACGAAAAGTAAGAACAATTGAGAGCAGCGTGTCAATGTCTTGGCACGGATCCCGATCAGAGCTATTTGCTTGCCGACGTGATGGAGGAATGAGGTGGAGAACTTCCTTCTCAGAAGAGTTCTCGAGGGAAGAATGTCCCTTACATAAAACTTTTTTTGTCTTCTTTTCCGTGTGTTTTCTCTCTCCTTTTTTGCTGAGTGTTGATGTTGCTATTTATAGACTTTAGCACCTCTTGCGTTAGTGGTCCCGCTCTGAAAAGTTAATTTTTCCTGTCGAGGCTTGGTGCAAATGTCCGTTCTGCTCTACGTTCAATTTGTCAGGTCGTACGTCAGAAAAGTTGTACAATTTCAGAAATCCCCGAGAATGCATTGATCTTTTTGTCCATGAGCAATCGTTGCATGCGGTGATACCTGTTACCGGTAAAACAAAGATTTGGACATCCTTTTTGCCATCGCAATGTGGTCAGTGTAAAACCCTAACACTCAATCTAAAGTCGGAGGTTAAATAGAGAAGAAAAATCCAAAGTAAGGATATTGGAACAAAGGGTGGAAAACATTAAAATTATCCAAAAAGATGACCAAAGGTCCAAATGCCTATGAAGGGCTTAAACATGTTGGACGTAAGAATGCATAGAGCATGGAAGCAAGAAGACTTGAAAAATGGCTAAGGGTTGCATACAACCAATGCAAAGGCATACATGAGCTATGCGAATACGAGCAGGAAGCATGTGTCAAAGTGAGCATGCTAGGTGCGCAGGCCATGCGTTGAAGCCAAATACACAAGCCTTGCGCCAAACACACAGCCCATGCATCAAGGACAAGTGCACAGGTCGTGCGTCAAGTGCGCAACCCATGCATCGATTGTGTATGCTGAGCACCTTGCCTATGCATCGAACGGGCAAGCAAGCAAGCCATTTTATGTGTCAAACGTTGTCGAGTCTGTCGAGCAGCCATGCAACGATAAGCTAAGCGCACGCCCATGTGGCGAGGCACACCCACGCGGTCGAGCGTGCCTATACGGCCAAGCGCACAAGCACCTAGACAGCACGCCCATGCGTCGATGGTCAGCACTGTGCATCCATGCTTAGTAGGCTGAGCAAGCACACCTAGTAAGCCATGCGTCGAGGGTGAGTGGCCACCCTATGCGTTGGTGATGGCCGACTCATGCGATGGCTAAGTGGGACTTTAATGAAGGAAAGGTGAGTTGCTATGCGTTAAGGATAGAAGGTAAGGCTAATTGATGGGAAACTTCAAGAGAAGATGCCAATGATATACGAGCACAAGTCTAAATCAATTTAAATAGAGAAATATGTTAAGTATTAAAGTGATTTAGGTGGCAAAAGGAGGATCACACAAAGTTCTAGTAGGAGGTGGGTGAAGGAGGTTTCATGCAAAAAAGGAGATTTGGGCTGGCAAGCTGAGCTGAGGACAACTCAAGGCTAGGCTGAGTAGACTAAGGGTTGGTAGCTCCAAAGTGAGACAAATGGGAGTTGAGTTGTCACCATGGGATGAGTTTGGAATGGCTATAAATTGAGGGATTGGGCAAGAGGAATTTATTCATATCATCACTTAAATCTTGTCTTGAGAGCATATTTAGAGAGTTACATTTGAGTTACTAAGCTGCCAAATTGATTGGAGATCAAAAGAAACAAAGGTTGCGTTGGTGAGGCATTGAGTCAGCTGGATGCACAGCCAGCCCACACCCTGTGCACACGGCTCGCAGCACTGCATCCATCCGCACGCCTCCTCGATGCATCCCGCGCGCTAGCCCAGCGTAACTGCCTTCCCCGTGCGACATATCACACCCAGCGTAACGCACGCCCAACGCGTCAACCTCACGTGCGGCACAGCACGCCCACCCTGCCTACTACCCGAATGCCCAGCTACCTACCACAGTCCAAATAACCTCTAAAAAGTCTAATTTTGAGATTTTGGCTAAATTAGAGTATGGTAAGCTGGTATTTTCCTTATATAATGGTATTTTGGCTATTTTGACATTATTTGTTGATATAACAAGTATTAATTGAGGAATTTCCATTGATATGGAGGAATTCTCAGGAATGTATTCTCAAGATGATTTTAGTGGAAAAACTTGCTTGCAGTGAATGTTTACTTAGTTTTATACATTGATATGTGAATAGATGCATATGTAAGTGCAAAATGCATGCTGATGATGTTATGTTGTTGCCATGATATTGTTTGTAAAATTTCTATGGAAACTGAGATTATACCCCGACTACATAAGTTAGTGTGCTTAATAAAAGGTGCTTGGCGGGAAAAAATAGTCGGTCTCGGTCGGTAGGAAATAATAATCGGTGACGACCAACGGGGAATATAGTCAAAACTGAGATTATGCCTTATCATGTATATGAGGATCTAAAATTAAATGACTTGCAAAAGACTACTATTTGTATTCAATTAGCCAATATATCTTACATACAACCGCTAGGGATTGTTGAAGATGTGTTAGTTTAGGTTAAGGATTTAATATTTCTAGTGGATTTCTACATTCTTAAAATGGATGAGTTGACTACTTTGTCTTCTACATTTTATTAGAAAGACCTTTCATGAACACTGCTAAAACTAAAATTGATGTAGATCAAGGTTCTCTCTCAGTAGAATTTGATGGTGATGTTGTCTCTTATAACATTTATGATGCAATGAAATTCCCTGAAGAATGTTTATCCTTATAATGTCTTGAAACTTATGATTTTATTGATGAGTTGATGATGACTATCAATGTTGATTGTAATGAATTGGTGACTCCTTTTATTGATTTTGATCATGATATTTCCTTTAATAATAATCTCTCTGCTCCTAAGATACAAGGAATTGAGCTCAAAGCTATCCCAACTCATTTGAAGCCTAAAAAATTGGGCTTCATTGATTTATGGGAGAAAGGTCCCAAGAAAATTAAGAATTTCTATGTACCTTAAGATAAAAAAGGAAGTATTCATGGTGAACAAGCACCGATTAAAAATCTTCAATGAAGGAGAAGTTAACTCAAGTTGCTTGAGTTTGGCCCTCACTCTTCCCTCATACACATGAGCTCGTAGTCACCTATTGTCGAGCAACCGACGTTAAATATTTGCGCTTCCTGAAGGAAGCCAAACGTCAATCTTTAAGAGCTTTCTTTCATTTTTTTTCTTTCTTTTTTGTAGCTTAGCATTTTTTTAGAGAATTGAATAACTGAGAGAATTTTGAATAATTTTTCTTGAATAGAAAATCACATACAATGGAAGTCATTCAACATGCTCAACCTCCGCACATGTTCAAATCCAAGGGCGTATTCCGTTTTCCTTCCAATTTCTTTGTCCCTGGGCTTTATTTTCATTATTCATATATTGAAGAAAATGCATGATCTAAAATTTGGGTGTGGGTTTGGTCTTGCATGCTTGCACATTATTTTTATCTTACATGTCAATTCTCTATCTTAATCTAGTTGATGATACAATGTCTGATTCATGCATATTTGGATAATCCTTGAGCATCTAAGCTAGGGTTTTGTTGGTTTTTTTTTAAAATGAATGAATGATTGTCTAAAATTGCATGATAGTTCACTCTATTATTCGAGTTCGTTACAATGAAAGTTGATGATACATTCCTAAAATTGCATGATAGTTCACTCTATTATTCGAGTTCGTTACAATGAAAGTTGATGATACATTCTTCTTGCTTATACTCATATGATCTTAGTATGAAAAAACATCCATAATTTTGAGTCCATTTTAAAAAAAAAAAAAAAATATTGTCATTTCATGCATTTGTGTACTTTGTTGAATAATTTCCAATATCCAATCCTTCAAAATGGATTATCTAGTTTAGATTTTTGTTTTCACCTCGAAAGGTTCACTTTCTGTTTGAGAGTAACCTCTCTTGTTTTAGAGTAATACTAGACTAGGAGAATAAAAGAGCCTACATGTTGAAACTACAATTTTAAAAAAAAAGTAAGCTAAAATTTAAAAAAAAAAAAGAGGAAAAAGCAAGCTTGCTAGCTAGCATAAAAAAATGTCGTGAGTACATGGATAGAGGTGAAAAGAGCTACCCCTATTATGTTCAGTTAGGACGCCCGTGAGAAAATAATGTGTATGAGTCCGTATGATGGATGTGTGAAAGCTAGATTCTCTAGGTAAAAGAAATGCTCTTACTACTCTTTTTTGCAAAATAGGTATGTCGAAAATCGATAACCGAGCCAAAGTAAAGGGAAAACAAATTGGGAGTTAGATAAGACCTTTCCGAGCATGCTTAGAATTGAAATAATAAAGCTTTTTTTCTCTCATGCATGATTTACCTTGAAAAGGTTCTTTCAAAATGCATCTTTAATGATTGAATGAATTTAGATTACTTAATGATTGCAAGTATATCTTGAAAACTGTTAAAACTTGAGTCATGAATGTGTAATTAGAAGAACAAGATTTTTATACACGATTGCATGCTTTTACCTTGCTCGGGATGATCAAGAATTAAGTTGAGGGCATTTGATAACACTATAAAAGTATTATAATTCTTAGCTTAATCCACCCTTGTTCTTGTAAAGACATGCGAGTGGAGGTATCCTATACAATGAGTTTGTATAAGAATGAACTACAAAATCATTAATCTCTCTTCATAACATCGTTGACTAAAGAGATTAATATTTCATAGGATAACACCATTGACATCGAATTATGAAATCCTGTCTGTGAGGGTTTGTCCTTTGATTTGTATGGGTGAAAGTGACCAGAGTTGCCTTGAAAGGAACCGATAAAGGTTCGCAGAGAAAAATGATTGTTCTAATTTTCATTTTTTTTTCACAGAAACCCAATTTTACAGAATAAGAAAAATATTATGCATTGGAAGAGGTTTAATTTACAACATGCTTAATTAAAGAAGGAAGAAGGAGAAAATAATACTTACTCTTGAAGCCTAATAATTCTTCACAAATTCCCTTGATCTGGATCACGAACCATTTTTTCTAGATCTCGATCTGCAAAAAACAAAATCCCAAACGACCACCACCACAACGGAACCTCATGTATTCTCTTGGGATTGAGAATTCAGTGGGAGTAGTGGGCTCTGCTTCCTTTTGAAAGAGAGATAAAATTGAGAGGAGAAAGAATAAGTTTTTACTGTTAAACCAGAGGAAGAAGATAGAAAACCAACGATAGAAAACCAACAGAGATTTCACTGTTAAACCAGAGGAAGAAGATGAGCATTCGTGAAAAATTTTAAAACTGACATTCTGGTTGAGAGATAATTAAGGGGAGGGAGTTGTAACTCCCTCCCTTTACTTAAATTAAAATTAAAATAATTTGATTTAATTAATAAATTATAATATTATATATATATATATATAATAACTAACTTATTATATATATATATATACACACACACACTATATGTTATATCAAATATAACATATAACCAATAGTTTTTATATTGTCTCAAATACAATATAACCTATAATTTTATTTTCTCTCAATAATACATGATAGTTAATAGAAATCATATTTATACTAAATCCAATTATATGAATCTCATCCATATAATTATATTTGAATCATATTCAAATATTTAATTCCTCTCTATCATTTATGGTATTTAATATAAATCATATTTATATTAAATTTATTTATATGAAATTAATTCATATAATTAATATTTGAATCATATTCAAATATTTAATTCATCTCAAAGTAAACTTTATATTATAATGTATTGAATACATTATATTAATTATATCACATATAATTAATTCTCTCAATTCATTTGAACAATTCAAATTAATTCAAAATTAATTCTCAATAATCCTTGTTGAGCTATGGAGGGGACTTTATGGACATGTTGATTGAAGCTTCAATGATACTTGGATAATTAATTTAACTCTTTAATTAAATTACCCAACATCCATTAACTGTCGGTCACTCCATTAAAGACCAACAACTGCACTCTTCACATTACAGATATATTTATGTGTCCATTGGATATAACCAATCAACAGTTCGATGACCCTTCACATATTGCTTGTAAGTACAACTATGCCAAAATTAACGTTTTTCCTTTGTAGTTACATCTAACTCCTTAAGTACCACTGATCCCTCTAATGAACATAAGTCATAGTCCCACTATGATTGAGTCTTTTCTTCCAAAAAGAAGTTGTGGCCACTATGTTCAAGCCCTGGAATCAGCCTTTAACGGAGTAATCTATCTATTACCCTTGCTACGGGGAAGAAGTAAATTCCATCTTGTGTAATTGAGTTTCCAACTCCCAAATTAGGCAAGTCCCCAAGAATTAGGTATGTTGAGTTGGCAATCTGGCCACTCTCACCCATACTAATCAAAGAACCACCCTTAAAGGCAAGAGTTCCCAAAATACTCAGGATTGAGGTGGTGTCACATATGGTCGTTAAGGTGAGATGTAAGTCTCCAGTATCAACGACATTATATACAGAAACAAATCATCTCGTGGTCTGGTCTTATACAAACTCTTTGTATAGGACACCCCCGCTCGCATGTCTCCACATGAATGGTTAGGATCTACCATTTGTAGTAGTTTAGAATACTTGCAAACCTCTACAAAGCGGGTCGTATCCGTAGTGTCATTAAGATCAAGGGATCAACAACGTTGTGTTCCGTGCAATCTTTGTGACTATCACATCACCGCGATGCACAATCTCCCTGATCAAGTGGTATTTTCGTTCGATATGCTTTCCTCGAAGATGACTCCAAGGTTCCTTCGAATTTACCACAGACCCGTTGTTATCACAATAAAGAGTGATTGGAAAATCCATATTTGGAACAACTTGCAGTAAGGTATTTCCTCAGCCAAATAGCCTCCTTAGTTGGTTCATGAGCAACTACGTATTCAACTTCCATAGTGGAGTCTGCGATGACCCTGATGATTTACAAGAATCTATATCAGTCTGAAAGTCAGAGTCTGTGTATCCTGTAAGGATCAGATCTTTATCTCCATACACAAGCATGTAGTCCCTCATTCTTCGAAGATACTTGAGGATCATCATGACCACCATCTAGTGATCAAATCCTGGATTGGACTGATACCGATAGACAATCCCTACTGCATAGCAAATTTCGGGTCTGGTACACAACATTGCATACATTAAGCTTCCTATAGTTGAAGCATAGGGAATTCATCTCATCTTTTCAACCTCTTGAGGTGTCTTAGGACATTGATCCTTAGACAAAACGATTCCATGCCTGAAAGGTAATAAACCCCTCTTCGAATCCTGCATCCTGTACCTAATCAACATTTGATCAATGTACGATGCCTGAGACAGGGCTAGCCATTTGTTCTTACGATCCTGAATGATTTGGAACCCTAGAACATACTGTGCCTCACCTAAATCATTCATTTGGAATTGGGCAACTAGCCACTTTTAAATGTCAGTCAGAAACCCTACATCATTCCCAATGAGTAGGATATCATCCACATACATTACTAGAAAAGCTATGTACTTCAATAACGTCTAGGAGCTTCTGGATTCGCCTAATGGGTTAAGACCTATTGGGTGTAATTGGATCTATAAGTGAAAGAGAGGTGTAGATGGAAAGGTGCAAACCAAAACGAGGTGTAAATGGGGTAAGACCTTAGTGTTAAGCTGTCTCTTATACACATCTAGATGTGTATAAGAGACAGGTGAAAGAGAGGTGTAGATGGAAAGGTGCAAACCAAAACGAGGTGTAAATGGGGTAAGACCTTAGTGTTGAGAGCCTATGCGATAACGCCCACTTACTAAACGATCGCAGACCTGCGCCTGCGCTTTCCTAAATGATCGCTTACCTTTTCATAGACGATCATTTAGCACTTGAGCTAAACTAAACGATCGTATAGACGATCACTTAGCTTTTACTACACGATCGTGTATCTCGCACTAGACGATCAAGCACCCGACTAACGATAGTCTTTCCTTTCTCCCACTTTCTTAATCGTAGTACACGATAGCCTTTCATCCTCACCTCTACCAATTTCATCAAAGTCCACCCTTTGGATTCTCACTCCAAGAATATTGAGAGCTTCGAGTGGTGGTGTCGTCCCCATTTGCTATTGTTCATGCGAAGTTATTTGTGTTGACGATTGAGGTGTTGCTGGACACTTACTTGCTAAACAAGCGAGAGCGAGAGGTGTGCTTTCACGTGAAGAAAAGTCTTCAACTGGTATGTTCTCTCAGTCTCTTGTATTTTATCTTTTAAAGCATGCCAGTAATTTAGAGTTATCAATGCATATCTGTTTGTTTGAATGTACATGTGTAAATTCTGTCACAATGAATTAGAAAGATCCACTTCCGCTCATAGGTAATCTTGTATAAGAGTTCCTTCAATTGGTATCAGAGTCAGGTTTCTGATATTCCAATTTCATTTATGCACAGAATTGCATATACCTTCTCGGTGGGTGCAGCATGTCCAATTTCATTTATGCACAGAATTGCATATTCCAATTCTGTTTTAATTGTTAAATCGTTTGTGGATGTGGTGGATCAATGGAGTTTTCTGGGATGAAACCTCGGTTTGTTAAATTCTTTTACATTTCCAGTTAATTTTAAAGGCCCTTGCATTTTTGGGCATAATTAATTGCTATCGAGTATGTAATTTCAAAGTTAGTCGTTCGTGAAAAAGTTCAGAGCAAGGGTTGTTGTTCTTCGAGGAAGAAGATGACCAAGGGTTGCTGTAATTTCAAAGGTAAGCGATGCTGGGTGTCGTTTAACATGCAACCGCACTAACAATCGTATAGCTCAACAAGCCTCATTGCTTAGTTACTGACTATATGATCATGGAATTAAGGTGTGGTAAATCATTTACCTTTTCGCTTGTTAAGTGATCATCTAGACGATCAGGCTTCGCAGCCTCGTTGTCGTCTAAGCGATCGTTTAGCTTTTGCGCTATCGTCTAGTCTACGCTACAGAATCGTTTACCTGGAGGTGTTTACTAAACGATGGAGCTTCGTCCGACAAATCGAGACCCAATTCGCCTGTGAACCAGTTTTCTCGTTGGAAAAATGTAATAGATAGAATTTTTCATTCCAGTTTTGTGTAGGTTCTTCCCGGTCCATTAATCTTTGGTTTAATACATGAGATTATGGTTCATTTTATATGTCATATGGTATGCACATATAGAAAAATCCCACCTTAGGTTATGCATTGGTCATGCATTACCTTTTTATTATAAATGTTATGACTTAGAGAAGCATGATTAAATTACATAAGAGCATGCTCATGCATTATATAATATAAGAGTTATATTTGTGCATGCATAAAAAGCATTGACATGCATCATCTTTATATTATAATTGTTATAGTATAAGAGTGTATGGAAAGCATGTTTTCTTGGTCATTACATGTATATAAAAGTTATGTATAGTAATGATCGGACATTGCATTAAACATCACACATAGTTTACTTTATAAGCGATATAAATACCTTGTTATGTGGCAATGTGTCTTAGTTGTTTCTTTTTAAAGGTTAAAGAGAAATTAGAACTAAAAACAATAAGAAAGACATGCATGCTCACTTAAGTTTAATTCATCGTTTTAAAATGTTTAAAACTTAGATGATGTAGACCTAAGATCACGATTCTAATATGATTAGCAACCTTTAGACTTTAATCTTTTAGTCAGTTTAATAGGATTAAATTGACTAATAAAAAGTTAAAGTGTAGCAAATCTATCTATAAGGGACCTATTGCCTAAGGCGGGTTCTGTCTAGGTTGGGGTATTTAAGTTGATGGAAACGTAACACCTCTACCTGGGAACCTACCTGGAAAGGTGAATTAGATAGATTTGATGCATGCATGCAAGTTAAGGACAGTCTATTAAAGTGTTTAAATGTGACTACTTGAACTTGTTTATTCATAGACAAAAGTTGTTTATGATCAGACTTAAAAGATGACTTAGACTAAAATCAGTAGCCGGATTGTCTAGTTTAATGAACCCCTAGGTAGAACATTTAGTGGGAGGTACTTGGGCATATGATGCTTCATTTAAACCTTTCACGTTTCTCCTATATAGTCCACACTGTGAGATCTACCCTCGACCTCATTGCACCCTGGGAGTGTCCCCCTAAAGGATGGTGTTTGGGTAGGTCAATATCAAGGTAGATGGAGAGAATGTTCATAGTAAGTGGGAACGGGAAGTGCCACAGCATATCCCACGATCTCTCTCATTGGATTGAATAAAGTTTTTGCACATCGCCTCGAGGCACCCTGGGAGTGTCCTCTTATAGGATGGAAGATGTTTCTTTATTCGATCTCCTGTAAGAGGATAAGGTTACTCAATCTCTTGTTCTAATCTGCTTCTTCCCTACGGTGGGCTCATTATGGCAGGACTCTGGCGTCGAAAGCAAGGGGTCACACTTACGCGAAATTGTTAAGGGTTAATAGTTCTGGACCAAATAAATGGTGGCTGTTAGGTTTAGTGACAAGAGTTGGTTCTGCCTGATGGTTGAGAATGTATCAACCCAATGAAGGGGCATCTGATCACCCCACCGATGACATTTGTCCTATCTCGCTGGGGCATCATTGCAAAATAGAAGTCTTAAACACTTAGGGTACTTGGAAACTTTTCGCTAAAATTAATTGGTTAAAATGTGGTTTAGAAAAATCTTATAAATGTTTATTCGCTTTTCAATAATAAGTTTTTAAAATGGCTACAACCACTATAACTTTGCATAGCGCAGACAAACTTAATGGCGACAACTTTTCTACTTGGAAACATATGATCACGACATACTAATCATCAAGGATCTCATGTTTGCCCTTACGGAGGTTTGTCCTCCTATTCTAGCTCCCAATGCCGCTTGAAGTGTTCGGGAGGTGCGATGGACATGGGCAAATGAAAAGGCCCGAGCCTATATCTTGGCCAATCTTACTGACGTGTTGGCCAAGAAGCATGAGCCCATGGTCTTAGCGCGTGAGATCATGGAGTCCTTACAGGGGATGGTTGGACAACTGTCTGAACAGCTCAAGCACGAGGCTCTTAAATACATCTTCAACTCCAAAATGGAGAAAGGCACCTCTATTCGTGAACATGTGCTTAATATGATGAACCACTTCAATGTGGCGGAGATGAATGAGTCTAGTATCGGTGATGACAGTCAGGTTAGCATAATCTTGCATTCATTGCCGAAAATCTTTCTACACTTTGTTAGCAATATGATTCTTAACAAAGTGAAATATAAGCTTATAACTCTCCTCAACGAGTTACAGACATACCAATCTTTACTGAAAAGTAAGGAGAGGAAAAGAGCTAAGGCAAATGTTATTTCATCCTCTAGGACATTCCATCGAGGTTCAACCTCTGGAACAAAGTCTGCACCTTCTACTTCTAACTCTGCAAAGGGGAAGAAGAAGAAGGGTGGTAAGGGGAAAGGGAAAGTACCTACTAACCCGCCACCTATTGCCCCAAGGAGGCGTTTGCCATCGGTTGAAAAGGGAAAATATTTCCACTGCAATCAGGACGGACACTGGAAGACGAATTGTCCTCAATGGCTGAAAGAAAGAAAGGTCGCCAAGGCTAAGGCCAAGGCAGACAAAGGTAAATATGATTTACTTGTACTAGAAACATGTTTAGTGGAGAATGATGATTCTACCTGGATAATTGATTCAAACACCACTAATCACGTTTGCTCTTCTTTTCAGGGGATTAGATCCTGGCGACAGCTGAAAGCTGGTGAGATGACGATGCGAGTAGGCACCGGACACGTCGTCTCAGCTGTGGCAGTGGGAGGCATCCAGTTATCTTAACAGAATAGGTTTCTAGTTTTAAAAGATGTGTATGTAGTTCTTGAACTTAAGAGGAATCTTATTTCTATAAAGTGTCTGTTACAATGTAAATATACGCTTTCTTTTAATGTGGATAAAGTGTTTAGTCATAAAGATGGTGTTGGAATTTGTACAGCTAATCTGGAAAGTAACTTGTATGTGCTAAGACCGTTAGCCTTAAGTTCCCTCCATAACACAGAGTTATTTAAATCTGCCATAACTCAGTCTAAACGTCAACGAATTTCTCCAAAAGAAAATGCCTAACCTTGGCACCTTTGATTAGGGCACATTAATCTCAATAGGATTGAGAGATTGGTGAAGAATAACCATCTACGTGAGTTAGGAGAAAATTCTTTACCGGTGTGTGAATCTTGCCTTGAGGGTAAGATGACTAAAAGACCTTTTACTGGAAAAGGTTATCAAGCCAAAGAGTCTCTTGAGTTAGTTCATTCTGACCTTTGTGGTCCTATGAATGTGGGAGCCCGAGGTGGCTATGAGTATTTTATCAGTTTACTGATGATTACTCTAGATATGGGTATGTTTATTTGATGCAACGGAAGTCTGAATCCTTTGAAAAGTTCAAAGAGTTCAAGGCTGAAATTGAAAACGCATTGGATAGACGGATTAAAACACTTCGATCGAATCGAGGTGGAGAGTTTTTGGACTCGGCATTCTAGGACTATTTGATAGAACATGGAACCATTTCCCAACTCTTAGCACTGGGTACACCTTAGGAGAATGGTGTAGCGGAAAGAAGAAATAGAACCTTGTTGGACATGGTTCGTTCGATGATGAGTTACGCTTCCTTACCGGACTCGTTTTGGGGTTTTGGAGTGGAGACTGTAGTATACATACTCAACTGTGTTCCTTCCAAGTGTATTCCTTAGAGAAGTTAGCTTCTGGGACTTCCCTACACAGGTCATATGGAACATCTTGATAGAATCCGATTTTTCGACTAAATGGACAAGGATTATAAGCCTCAATGATCATGGAAGACCCGCACCATGAAGATAAAAAGCAGGAGCGAATACTCACAAAAAATGACGAAAGCCAAAAAGTCAGTTTTCCATCATCTCTCAGAAGCTCATCTTTATTCTGTTTATGAAGACTCCCATGCGAGGACACGTATTTGCCCTTATGAAGATGTATACAAGCTTCAAAATTATTGTAGTATTTAGCTCCACCTTCGCCAGAAAATTCAACCATCAGAGGACCCCAACGGGGGTTGGAACTTTGTAGTGTGTGTTGAAGTAAATGGCAAGCTATCCATGAACATAATGTAAAGGAAAACATGCATTTGAATAACCAGCAGAAGGAGAAGCGGTGTGAATTTGGCATAGTCCGCTATAAATATTGGCCAAGACATGAATAGCAAGGCTAAAAATGTAGCCTTTCACCATAAGATTGGCAACCTTAAAAACTTTCGGACAAAGAAAGGTCTGCTTATCAGGGAACATGAACACGCACAATCAGTAGGAAAGAAACGCGGCCAAATAGGTCTTGTCCTTGAATTCGTTTGCGATGGCTAGTCCACAAAATAGATTAAGTTCCTTCTCGGACCAATCAAGATGTCAGATGGGGGATCCATCCGGGTTATGAGTCGAGCGAGGACGAGAAGTTTTCTTTGACTTGCGTGTCGGTGGCTTTGGATACTTCACCTTGGGACGCGTAAACCAGAAAGAGATCCATGCACTCACAGGAGTTCAAGAGTGGTCTATTCATTGAGAAGCAATGTGGTAGTATGCAAAAAATAGGTATTCGCAGCTTCTTGGACAATCTTCTTCACCGGACGGCCCCAGGAGATCCTTACAGCTAGGAATGCTTTCGTCATAAAATCTACCTCTGATGGGAAGACCCCCAATCTCCACAAGTCCCATAAAGAAATAGACATCTCTCCAGATGAAGTATGGAGGGTATTTGTTGAAGGACACCAGGATTCATAAAAAAACCAGAACAATGTCGCTAATGCAATCATAGGTGTATAAGGAAGCCAAAACGGCATCGAACAAGCGAGCCTTCTTGAGTATTACTGTGTTACGAGAAACTACGACCTTTAACCATTCCCAATAATGGGAGATGTAAAAGAATTCTCCATGAATCTTCAACGAGGCACCCCATCGAACTTTCTTACTATTAATAATGCGACGAACCAAGGTTGACTCTGGATTTTCATTTGGAGCTTTGTTATGTATTGAAGACTCTAGAAACTAGGCCTTTAGCGAAGAATTGGGCCCCACGGGTCGCTCTTTAGACCATTAAGTTGATAAATTAGAATTTTTTATGGGAGGTTGAGATTCCATAAAATTTTCGTACACCGCCTCTCCCACGGGAAGGATAATTCCACTCTCAAGAGGTTGATTCCCATATTTTAGAATGATTAAGCGATTTTCCCCTAGGTTGGGATGCTCCATGAAATACTCCATAGCTCAAGAATTGTTCTGAAAAGTATATATATATATATATATATATATATATATACACACATAAATAAATAGATAAAATACCACTTGCAGAGAAAAAAAAGGGAGTTGTGTCTAGCAGGGATCAGATCGTTGTTAACAGAGCTGACAATAAACCCCTACAAGCTATAGAGTCGCCCACATAGGGGTTGTGCCTAATAGGAGTCAATCGTTGTTGGCGAAGCTGACGACCAACCCTGTAGGTTACACAGTCACCCACATAGAAGTCGTTTCTAGACGGAGTTAGATCGTTGTTGGCGAAGCTAACGACAACCCCTGCAAGCTACACAGTTACCCACATAGGAGCCGTGTCTAGCAGGAGTCAGATCATTGTTGGTGGAGCTAATGACCACCCCTGTAGGCTACACAGTCATCCACATAGGGGTCGTGCTCTAGCAGAAGTCAGATCGTTGTTGGCGAAGCTGACGACCACCTCTGCAGGCTATACAGTCGCCCATATAGAGGCTGTTGTGTAGCAGAGTCAGATCGTTGGTGGCGAAGCTGACGACCACTTCTGCAGGCTACACAGTCACCCACATAGAGGTCATGTCTAGCAGAAGTCAGATTGTTGTTGGCGAAGCTGACGACCACCCCTGCAGGCTACACAGTCACCCACATAGGGGCCGCGTCTAGCAAGAGTCAGATCGTTGTTGGTGGAGCTAACGACCACCCTGCAGGCTACACAATCACCCACATACGGGTCATGTCTAGCAAGAGTCAGATCGTTGTTGGCAGAGCTGATGACCACCCCTACAGGCTACACAGTCACCCACATAGAGGTCGTGTCTAGCAGGAGTCAGATCGTTGTTGGCGGAGCTAACGACCACCCCTTCAGGCTACACAATCACCCACATAGAGGTCGTGTCTAGCAGGAGTCAGATCGTGTTTGCGGCGCTGACGACCACCCCTTCAGGCTACACAGTCACCCACATAGGGGTCGTGTCTAGCAGAAGTCAGATCGTTGTTGGCAAAGCTGATGACCACTCCTGCAGGCTACACAGTCACCCACATAGGGGCTTTGTCAAGCAGGATTCAGATCTTGTTGGCAAAGCTGACGACCACCCCTGCAGGCTACAAAGTCACCCACATAGGGGCTTTGTCAAGCAGGATTCAGATTGTTGTTGGAAAAGCTGACGATCACCCCTACAGGCAACATAGTCACCCAGATAGGGGCCGTGTCTAGCAGGAGTCAGATCGTTGTTGGCAAAGATAGCGACCACCCCTACAAGCTACACAGTCGCCCACATAGGGGCTATGTCTAGCAGGAGTCAGATTGTTGTTGGCGAAGCTGACAACCACCCCTGAAGGCTACACAGTCACTTACATGGGGCCGCGTCTAGTAGGAGTCTGATTGTTGTTGGCGGAGCTGAAGACCACCCCTGCAGGCTACATAGTCACCCATATAAGAGTCGTGTCTAGCAGGAGTCAGATCATTGTTGGTAAAGCTGACAACCACTTCTGCAGGCTACACTATCACCCATATAGAGACCATGTCTAGCAAGAGTCAGATCGTTGTTGGCGAAGCTGACGACCACCCCTGCAGGCTACATAGTCACCCACATAGGGGCCGCATCTAGCAGGAGTCAGATCGTTGTTGGCGGAGTTGACGACTACCTCTGCAGGCTACACAATCACCCACATAGGGGTCGTGTCTAGCAAGAGTAGATCATTGTTAGTGATGTTTACGACCACACCTGCAGGCTACACAGACACCCACATAGGGACCGTATCTAGCAGGAGTCAAATCGTTGTTGGCAGAGCTGACAACCACCCCTGCAGGCTACATAGTCACCTACATAGGGGTCGTGTCTAGCAGGAGTCAGATCGTTATTTGTAGAGATGACAGCCACCCTTGTAGGCTATACACTCACCCATATTGAACCCGTGTCTAGCAGGAGTTTGATTGTTGTTGGCGAAGCTGACGACCACCTCTGCATGCTACATAGTCACCCACATAGGGGTCGTGTCTAGCAGGAGTCAGATCGTCGTTGCCGAAGCTGACAACCACTTCTACAGGCTACATAGTCACCCACATAGAAGTCGTGTCTAGTAGGAGTCAGATCGTTGTTGGCGAAGCTGACGATCACCTCTGTAGGCTACACAGTCATCCACATAGGGATCGTGTCTAGCAGGAGTCAAATTTGTTGGCGAGCTGACGACCTCCCTTGCAGGCTACACAGTCACCCACATAGGGGTCTTGTCTACAGGAGTCAGATCGTTATTGGCGAAGAAGCTGACGACCATCCCTGCAGGCTACACAGTCACCCACATAGGGGTCGTGTCTAGCAGGAGTCAGATCATTGTTGGCAAAGCTGACGAACACCCCTGCAGGCTACAGAGTCACCCACATAGGGGTCGTGTTTAGCAGGAGTCAGATTTTTGTTTACAAAGCTGACGACCACACTTGCAGGCTACACAGTCACCCACATAGGGTTTATGTCTAGCAGGAGTTAGATCGTTGTTGGCGAAGCTGATGACCACCCCTACTGGCTACACAGTCACCCACATGGGGGTTGTGTCTAGTAGGAATTAGATCGTTGTTGGTGAAGCTGATGACTGCAAGCTACAACCCATATAGAGATCGTGTCTAGCAGGAGTCAAATCGTTGTTGGCGGAGCTGACGACCACCCCTGTAGGCTACCCAGTCACCCACATACGGGTCGTGTCTAGCAGGAGTCAGATCGTTGTTGGCGGAGCTTACGACCACCCTTGCAGGCTACACAGTCAACCACATAGTGGCCGTGTATAACAGAAGTCAGATCGTTGTTGGCGGAGCTGACGACCACCCCTACAAGCTACACAGTCACCTACATAGGGGGTTGTGTCTAGCAGGAGTCAGATCGTGCTGGCGGAGCCGACAGTCGCACGTCGAACGCCCCTGTTAATATATGTGCATATATATATATGATATATATAAAAGAAAAAAAAAAACCACCTTTTGTTCAAAGATATGAAGAAGTAGGGGAAACAACAAAGTGTAGATTACTAATAGTTCTAACTCCCGTAAACAAAAGGGCAAAGGGGCAAGTTAGTACAAAAATAATAAAATAATAAAATAATAAAATAATAAAAGATGAAAGAAACAAAAAAAAAAGGGAAAATAAAAATGAAAATAAAAATGAAATTTTCTTCAAAAAAAATAGAAGAAGAAGAAGAAAAAGGGAAAGAAAGAAAAAAAAAAGAGAAAAAGAGAAAAAGAAAGAAAGAAAGAAAAAAAAAAAACAATTGACTACTTAAGATGAAAACAATTGAGCTCTATTTATAGGTACTCCACTGAATCTAGATTTGATTAGTTTTTTTTTAAAAAAAAAATCTTTTTTTTTATCACCCAAATCTTATCTTTGATGATTTTTTTTTGTCCCTCATTTTCTACAGTTATTGGCCATGCACCGAACCTTTTGTTAATCGTATTTTTAGCCCCGAATTAAATTAAATTGGGGATGAAGCTTATTCCTTTATTTTTAAATTTGAGATTCCTGAGTTTATCCCAAAATCAAATTAAATTGGGACCAAACTCAAAGTTGTCTTATAAATTTTGCTATATTCCGAATTTCTTAAAACCAAAATCTTAAAGTTTTCATCTCCAAATTAAATTAAATTAGGGATGAAACTTTAATTTCATTTTAAATTCAAAATTCCCACGTTTTATCTCTCCAAATCAAATGAAGCCTGAGATAAAAGTTAAGATTTTTTTTTTAAAAAAAAAAAATAGCTGTCCCCTATTACAAAGTTTAGTTAAACTCGTCACTAAACTCACGGTTTAATTAAATTGGGGGCACTGAAGTCAAGATCGAATTACTTGCATCTTGATGTCGGCTTTATTTTTTATTTTATTTTATTTTATTTTTCGAGATTCATCCACCCACATCTGTGCACAAATCTCGAAAATGGGCATTTGTTGGAGGAGAAATTTCGAACCAACCATGGACCACCACGTCATTTGCTAAATTGATGAAGGAATTCTGAAATGGTCAAATTTGTGAAATTGAAGACAAATTCTATGTTTTCGTCGCAGATGTTGTTTGAGTAAAATTAATTTCGACCATTGGACACTATAATTTTGGCATTGGCCCAGTTACGCCTAAATATGGCGTTAAGGTGGGTCTAAAACGCCAAAATTGGTCTAAGCCAGTTAATTGGGCCCAGACCCAAGTCCAATTAATTAGGTCCAAAGGCCAGACAAAGTCCAATTAATTAGACCAAAGATCAGACCAAGTCCAATTAATTAGACCCAAAGACCAGACCAAGTCCTATTAAATTAGGTCTAAAGGTTAAACTCATTGGCCAATCAAGGTCAGACCCAAGCCCATGAAGTCCATCAGAGAGCTCTATAAATAGAGAAGCCCATGTGCAAGGATAGCATTTTCTATGTTTAGAGAGCCTAGAGAGAATTCATCAACAAGCAGAAGACTCCCAAGAATCACTTCTACTTCAAAAACGTTCGATGCTTCAGAGGTCAAGTATTAGAGATCGAACCACATCGTATCAAATCAACTTCAACATCAACACCAACTCAAGTTCAACTCCACGAAACACGTCTCCGGAAACCTCGTGCGAACAGGGCTGTTAGTCTTTGTTTGATCTTTAAACATTTCAAAAGTGACATGGTTTATTTCTCAAAATTTAAATTTGGTTTTTAAATAGTCTTAGAATTTTGAAATTTGTTAATAAATATTATAATTATTAAATATATAAACGCCAGGGACCTAATTTTGAAATCCAGAGCCCCAAGAGAAATATAGAAGGGAAAAAAAAGTAAAAGTATTTTGAATACTTACATTTTTTTATAAAAAAAAAAGGTTTATTATATCTTACTTTTCTGCAAAACTACTTTAAATGGCAAATTAAATTGGTTGCAAGGGATTCTATCAACTTTTTAATATTTGTTTATATCTTATCCTATATTTTGAAGATTAATCACTTAAAAAATCGTTTCTAAAGAAAAAAAAACTAATCACTTTAAAATTCTTTTGTGTGTCCTTAATTAATCCAGTTTTTCGAACTACGTCTTATTTATTAAGATATATCATTACTATTATTTTTTAAATTAAAAAATATATATTTTAAAAAAAAACCAAAATCGATCCTCTAAAAGGTAAAATCCATTAAGAATCTAATCAAATACTCTTTAAATTATAGATTTTTTCAAATATGCTTCTTGAAAAATCAATTTTGTTTTCAAAGTTATTATTGTTCTTTTTCTTTTTTTAATATAAACACACCATAAATTGACACCAATACACGGAATATTAAAAAAAAAAAAAAAAAAAAAAAAAAAAAAAAAGAATTCAAAAAATGTTGAATCCTAGAATATACAGCCACCTGTTATTCCCCGACTCTCTCCGCTCGACATCCATGGAAGCGATCGGAAGCGGGTGGTCCGTAACCTATGACTGCTTCCTCTTCAGTGCCAACCTCCACACCTTGTTTCCCGGCCGTGTGCATGCCGGAGATGGCTTCCTCATCTGCCTCCAATTCTCCCACCTTCTCAAACCTCTCTACATTCCGAACGCTTCCTTCTTCTTGGACTTCTCCACCGAACTCCTCCACCTCCCTCCTTCCTACTTCTCCTCCTACTCCTCTGCCCTAAACTTTTTCCTTTCCACCCTCTCCCACCTCCGTGTCCCCGCCTCCAACCTAGACCCTCTCGCCCGCATCATCTTCTCTTTTGCCAACCGCCACCACCTCCCTCGTCCCATTGTACATCTCTTTCACCTCCACCACCGTCCTCCGCAACCACGCTGAGGCCGCCGATTGGGTCCATGGCGGCACCCCTGAGTCCGAAGTGGTGAGGATGTTGAGGATGACGTTCAAGTAGCTGAGAAGGCTGAAAGATGAGAGCGTTGATGGGTCGTGCTGAATGAAGAGTTGTGATAAAGAAGAGGGTGCGAGGTGCATGGTGTGCTTGGAAGGGTTTGATGGGGAAATGAAGACAAAGCATAGTGTAAGCCGGTTTTCGTGTTCTCATTTGTTTCATTATCGGTGTGTTTCTCAATGGCTTAGTTTGGATCATCACTGCCCGGTTTGCCGCTCTCCCATGCCTTGGATTCACGCCTTCTTTCCTGATGTCGACATTGTCGCCGACACCTACACACCTTTTTCACGTAATTCCATTGTCACCTCTTACTTCGATCTTGACGACGACGATGATGACGACGAAGATGGTCATAAGTCCATTGATGATTCCTCGGACACAACTAAACCATCTGGGATTTTTAACAAACGAGGGTGCTTTCTTAAGAAAATTGTGCAAAATGTGTTAACCTTAAACTTATTTTATAAAGATAATGTCCGCTCATCGATCTCTCCTTGAATATGATTTATTTTGATGAGTGAATGTATAAATTCAAAGCAAGAGCTTACACATTACTTATACTATGAGTTCTTACTGATTTTTTTGTGTACATTATATATTATTCTTAGTTTTTGCCAAAACTATTTATTAGACGTGCTTGCTTTCTTAGGCTTTGAAAAACATTAAGGGTATTTTTTTCTCTTTTCAATCATGTGGGATCGGAAGAATTGATCATATAACAAAGTCGATAATATAAGCTTTATGCAACCATCATTATATATA
>NC_052352.1:45503713-45518699 GCF_009727055.1 Benincasa hispida
TACGCTTATATCAATATATATGATTTAACAATATGGAAAAAAAAAAAAGATTATCCCAAATCTACGGGATAAAATGTTGAGCTACAACAATTAGAAATCCAAATGCAATCTAAATTTAGACTACAAAGTGTCATTTTTTCTCAAATAAAAATAAAGAAGAAAACTATTATCTTTTGTTGTCCTTAAAATGTTGCTACGATTTTGAAATCATTTTAAAAGGTAAAAAGATAAAGTAAAGAAACACATAAATAGAAGTAGTATTTAGGTTAAAAAATACTTTTGGTCCTTAAACTTTGTGAAAGTAACAATTTGGTTCTTGAACTTTGATTTGTAACGATTTAGTTCCCATACTTCAAATTTTGTAACAATTTAGTCATTGAACTTTAATATGTAAGAATTTAGTTTTTGTACTTTTAAAATTGTAATAATTTAGTCCTTAACATAAAAAAATCATCAAAAGTAGATGTCAATTTTAATATTTTATGATGTATACTTTGTATTTTGTAAAAATATTGAATCTCTAATTAGTTTAACGGTTTATTTATGCACGAAATCTCATAAAGTCTTAACATTAATTTCTATAATAGGAACCAAATCGTTACAAATTTTAAAATATAAGAACTAAGTTATTACATAGTAAAATTTAAGACTAAATATTACAAAATCGAAAGTATTTAAATTGTTATAAACAAAAGTTCACGGGACTAAATTATTATTTTTATGAAAGTCTAGTGATTAAAAGTAATTTTTAATCTAGTATTTCAGTAGAAATTTATAAAATAAAAATAAAATTATTATGAAATGGGACAACAATTAGTCACTTCTTCTACAATATTGGTACTTGGTAGACTTGCTTTTCTCTTAAATTGATACTTATCCAAATAAAAAAAAAAATTTAACAAATGACGAGAATTTATACATTTATGAAAACTTAGGTGAGTGATGTTTAACAATTATGCATGTATTAAAAATAAAAAATAAAGATATTTCAAGAAAATAGAGAAAAACACATACCAACCTTTTATGTAGCATGCAGTTTTAAAGTTATTTTTGTAATTAGTTGGCGCTTAGATCTCGTTTGCGTTGGGCTTTGTTGAGGGTCTTTGGTGGCCTTGATCTCCAACTTGCTTCTCCCTAGTTTAGTCTTGAGATATTCCGAGCTGAAGTGTATAAGAGATCCTTGCACTAATCTGATGTCAAGCCCATTACAATCTGATGTTAAGTTAGTACAAGGAGTGACTAATTCAACTAAGAACAAAAGAAGTAAAGTCGGGTATCTCCCTTAGAGATTAATTACTCTCCGTTTTGGGGTGATCGAATCGGGCTATTAATAAGCATGTTCTCAAATACGCACCTTGGTTGTGTGCGATGGCGGTGGTATCAGTGACATTTCTGGTACTCGAGGTTGTAAGATTCTAGTTTGAATTTGACTCGGTCATTTCTCGATTAGAAAATATTTACCAATTCGATTGGTTGGTCGAAACTCTAATGCATTTATTTTGAGACGTGTGCTTCCCTATGCCTCCTCACGATACCCTATGTGCTTAGGCCCGCGTGTGGGCATTGGGTCCTGCCTTGGGTAACCCTGAACATTGACCCTTCGACGAGTTGACTTGTGGTCTTGTCGATAGTCGAGTCGTTGGCTTCTTGAGGGGACACAATTTTTCGCACTTGGCGAAGGTAGTTAATGATTTTCATATCGTTTAAGCTTCCTGAGTGCCAATAGGCGGTTATGTTCGTCCCGCCTCCTAAGAGCGTCAATTTGTGTTTGAGAATTTTCTAGTCGTCGGATGGTTGTCTATTGATAATTCTCGTTTCTTTAGAATTATTTAGCTTCTAAACCTAAGGATTTTGATGTAAAATGCATACATTTAGTTTGTTTCATATAAATATTAAGTTTAAAATAGAAAATAATTCATAAATGACATTTTTTTTATCTTAGTTATGAAAAGAGAGTTAGTGGCAAGAAACTTTTTAATTTTGGTGTATTATTGCAGAAAATTCATGGCCAAATTGTTGCAGCATTAAAACAGATTGCTACAGCAATCGATCGATCACAACTGGAAATTAATTCTAGATTCGGTTTCGAAACTAAGTTCAAGGATTCTCATTTTACTACAGTAGACGTAATAAAGTATTTTCAATTTCAAGTTCTTGTTTCTCCTTTATCTCAATTTATTTATTGTTTTAGTTGAAAAGTTTACTTTTCCCATTTTTTCTGCACATTATTTTTTATTATTGTTTATTCTTTATTCTTTAATTCTTCAATCATGAACTAAGCTCTTCTTTGGGATTTAAATATATGAATACCTTAAATAAAGTAACAAAACCCTAATATATAAAATAAAGTAACTTGACTCAATTCATAATTTGGTTTGCTTTTATTGATTTTAATTTCATCATTATTAGTCTAGCTTGATCATCTAGATTAGTAATACCAAAATTGAATCTAATATAGAAACGATTAGGTGAAATTTTGTTTTCATAAAAGTGATTTAGGAAAAGAATCTAGAAATAGGACTTTGTTTTTTTATCCTAGACATAGGACAAAATCTTTAGAACCAAAGGATTGTATTTGTAAATTATCCATGTTTACATTAGCATAGAAATATATGTTTAATGGCCTAATCTCGTAAAGATTCTTCTTAAAAAATCAAATAGGTGTTGAATCCAATTCACCAAAGTATTTAATTTGAGCTAAGTCACGAGTTTTCATATTAGGCTATATTTACTTTCAAATAGGAGAATGAACATGTTTGAATCTTTTTTTTTCAAAATTGTTTGTCAAATCAATTTTCTACCCGAACCTCAAATCAATATTTACTTGGTTACTAATAAGTTGCAATTTTTAGGAAAATTTTTGTTGGTTATGAGATAGAATTTTTGTTGAAAATTTGTTCAAGACAACTTGGATTACTTCCAATTGTTTTGCCAATTATCGATAGTGTGCACTTGCACTAGACTGAAGATTTTTCTTTCAAAAAGTTTTCGTTTCAGTAAAAGCGAATTTAGTTGATCATCCATCCAATGGTCATTGTCGATCGTAGATTTTCTATAAATAGTGACCTTTGGACAATGGTAAGTCGAGTTCTTCTTTCATAATAATTTCTCTATTGTTTTTCGATATGATTAGGCATCCTACTAACATTTTCCTTTGAAGCTGGCGACGAGGTCGAGTCTCCATTACAAATCATCCATGCCGACCTAAAGAACTCGAGGGAGTGCTATTGCATCCTTCCCACCGTAGTCTTTGCTTGTCCGGGCTTGAGGACAGCATTATGGAGCCTCCCTTTAGTGAGGTTGGGAGGTACCATCGGATGTTTGAGGGCGACATTTGTCTCTTTCCACCCTCATTCTCCCAGTATCTTATGAATCTGTTCAGGGTTGCTCCGACCCAGCTCACTCCCAATGATTGAGGGTGGCTAATGCTTGCACCTGGTAATGTGGGCGTGCCATGGGGGGCTCTTTTTCCCTTATTGGCTATTAACGAGCAGTTTCTCATTATTCACAGGCTAAAGTGTGTCTCTAAGCTCAACGATTCGTTCTACATGTTTGTCCGTCCAAGGAGGTCTGTGCTGATCTAAAAGCTCTCATCCAACAAGTTCTGGAAGGACGACTGGTTTTTTTCATTTCTGGGGACTGATTGGTACTTGATGCCAACTAGAGTCTTATTTGCGAGGTTTTGATCGAATTTTAGAGGCGAGGTAGGTTCTTCTTTTCTCAGCTCGACTTCCGTTTCTTCTTTGCAAGTGTTAACCCTCAATCTTATCTTTTCGCTATTGGGATTTATGTCCTAAAGTGTCGTAATAATAATTAGTTAGTTATTGGTTATTATTTTAAATATGCAATAATGAGTTATCCATTACAGTAAAAATCTAAGGTTATTTCATGAGATTTGAACAATATGTAGTTGACAAACAGGTGGATGATGTTCAAGTAATAACCTAAAGGGTATATAGTATATGGATAAGGTTGGATGTCTTATTCTGGTAATACTATGGATACGACCCACTTTGTAAGAGTTACAAACGATGTGATCCAAATTGTTCGTGTAGAGACATATGGGTACAAGTATCCTATACAAAGAGTTTGTATAAGTCTGAACTGCAAAATCATTAATCTCTCATTTTAACGTCGTTGAATGAAGAGATCAATATTTCATAGGACAACGCTGTTAACATCAAGTTATGAACTCCCGTCTGTGATGACACCATAAAAGTGCTATAATTCTTAGCTTAATCTACCCTTGTTCATAAATTTTTATGCACTTATTGTCACATTTTGTAGGAAATAATCATCCAAGGGATAAAATAATCAATTAGAGCAAAAATGAGACAAAAATAAGCTTTAGAGTATCAACTCTGAAAAAAGAGAAAAATTACAATTCTGCCATCAGAGACAACGTTGCAATCCCCAAGAGAGCGTGACACTACGTTGGAAGAAAGATTGATGCATTCACAGTAGCGTTGCGACGACCCCTTTACGCTAAACCATTATACTTGAAGGCAGTAACTCCCATTCGCTACAGCATCACAACGCCACAGGGTAGCATTGCAGCGCTATGGATATCAACGGAAATTTCAAGTCCCACGCACGCGCCTACCTATTTCAATGCACCGTTGTAACGCCTCCTTTACGCCTGAGGTCTACGCTCAAGAAGACCGTTGCAATGTTGCATCAAGCGTTGCAATGCTTGCCTCGATTATAAAAGAAAAATTTGCAGTTTTCAACAGAAAGAGGAGGAGAACTTGAGTGCAATTTTCACCATTTCTTCGTAGCAAACTATTTCACCATTCTTTTTTTTCACTCTCTCAAACACTATATCTCAATAATTTCTCGTAATTTTTAAACCTTTTTGTGAAGATTCCAAGATGATTTATCTCGTTGATGACAAAGTTTATTTATCTCAATCTTACATGACAATTATTTATCTTAATCTCGTTGATGATACAAAGTTTTATTCATGCATATTTGGATAATCCTTGAGCATCTAAGCTCGGGTTTTGTTTAAAAATGAATGAATGTTTGTCTAAAATTGCATGATAGTTCACTCTATTATTCAAGTTCATTACAATGAAAGTTAATGATACATTCTTCTTGGTTATACTCACATGATCATAGTATGAAAAAGACATTCATAATTTTGAGCCCATTTAAAAAAAAAAAAAATCTTGTCATTTCATGCATTTGTGTACTTTGTTGAATAATTTTGAATCTTCGATCCTTAAAAATGGATTATCTAGCTTGGATTTTTGTTTTCACCTCGAAAGGTTCACTTTTTGTTTGAGAGTAACCTCTCTTGTTTTGGAGTAATATTATACTAGGAGAATAAAAGAGTCTACATATTGAAACTGCAATTAAAGAAAAAGTAAGTTCAAATAAATATAAAAAAAAAAAAAAAAAAAGGAAAAAGCAAGCTAGCGAGCTAGCATAAAAAATTGGCGTGAGTGTATTGATAGAGGTGAAAAGAGCTACCCCTATTGTGTTCAGTTAGGACACCTACGAGAAAAGAATGGGTCTGAGTCCCTATGATTGATGTGTGAAAGCTACCTTCTCTAGGTAAAAGAAATACCCTTTACTTTTCAGTTGTGTATTAGGCATCCCTAATCGGTGTACTACTCCTTTTTGCTAGATAGGTATGTCGAAAATCGATAACCGAGCCAGAGTAGATGGAAAACAAATTGGGAGTTAGATAAGACCTTTCTGAGCATGCTTTGAATTGAAATAATAAAGCTTTGTTCTCTCTCATGCATGATTTACGTTGAAAAGGTTCTTTCAAAATGCATCTTTAATGATTGAATGAACTTAGATTGATTAATGATTGCAAGTATATCTTGAAAACTGTTAAAACTTGAGTCTCAGATCGTGTAATTAGATGAACAAGATTTTTATACATGATTGCGTGCTTTTACCTTGCTCGGGATGATCAAGAATTAAGTTGGGGGTGTTTGATAAAACTATAAAAGTGGTATAATTCTTAGCTTAATCTATCCTTGTTCGTGTGGAGACATACGAATGGAGGTATCCTATACAATGATTTTGTATAAGACTGAACTACAAAATCATTAATCTCTCTTCATAATACTATTAACTAAAGAGATTAATATTTCTAGGATAACGCCATTGACATTGAGTTATGAACTCTTGTCTGTGAGGGCTTGTCCTTTGATTTGTATGGGTGAGAGTGACTTGAGTTGCCTTGAAAAGAACCAGTGAAGGTTTGTAGCAAAAAAGGTGTTGGGGTTGTTGCCTTAAACTCTCGTTGGGTCTCATAGTTTGTAAACACCTGTCACTACAAGAATTTTGGGCTTTAATGTCGGTTGGAAAAAGTGAAACCCGATGTATAATATCGATTTTTTTTTAAAAAAAAAATAGATCTTTGATGTCGGTTTTAAAACGACATTGTAGGTATACCTTTAATGTCGGTTTAAAACCGACATTAAAGATCCACTTTTTTTAAAAAAAAAAAAAAAAAAAAAAAAACCCCCCCCCCCCCCCCCCCCCCCCCTTTCTTTTTCCTTTCATTACTAGACTTACACTCACCTAACACCCACACGAAACCCTTCCAAAATGTGACTCCTTTCTTCCTTCCACGCGAAACCCAAAACCTAGCCGAGCATCCGGCCAACTCAACCAACAACCCGACAGATCTGGCCTCTATTCGTCATTTTTCTCCCCCTCTTTCTCTTCTTTTTGTGATTTTCTTTCCACGCTTCCCATAATTTGTTCCGAATGGGCCGTTTAGGGTTCAAATCAGTGGTGTTTCACGGCGACGTCCGTCTTGGGAAACTTGATGCTATTCCGGCCACGGACCAGAATTTTCAATTTCCTAACAACGAGATTAAAATCCACCGTATATCACCACCTAGTGAGAGATGTCCTCTTCTTTCAGTTCTTCAAACAATTTCTTCATTTTCTCTTAGGTGTAAGATACTATCTTCCTTGCCTGTTGAACAGCCGCACTTGATCCAGCTTCACTATTCCTATTTCCACGAATTGAAGGTTTTACTTATTTTCTTGTTTCTTTTCTTTTCTTCTGAAATGTTTTTGTTTTGTTTTTTGAGAGGAAATATATATGTGTTTGTGCATGTTTGGTATGGATACTAATTTTTAGCTATATTAATTCTTTTAATGATGAAATATTTACTATGAATTTGGAATGGAGTAAACTTATGAAAGTGAATAAACTCAAACTTAAGTGACTCACTAGCTAATAATTTGGACAATGGAGTTTGGGCAATTTTAATCTCAAACTTGGTATATACGTTGGGGATTCATAAGATTTCTATGCCTAATATATACATGCATGGATGTGTTTATATATCTATGCGTGTGCTTTAATTTTTCGAGTTTCAAATTAATATTGTTTTGTTACTATATATTGAAAGAGTTGAGCAGTGATAATTAACATTTATTATTCTCTCTTTAGAGACAAGTCTTTAGCATGTTAGAGGACATTGATTGTTGAGTTTGAATAGTAAGATACATATGCATAAAGTTTTGACTGGATACTTTATATTGGCAGCTTTATTGTGTCATTTTCGAATAATTTCTTTTTGCTTTATATTGGGCAATCAAACATTTTGATGTGATGCAATTTTTAGGCTAATTAAAGGAGAGAAAACTTGTTTCCAGCACATTTCCTAATTCGACTTAAACATTAATTTGATGGGTGTTAAAGAAGTTTTTAGATGAATAAATATATAAGAGCTCCTTTGTTTTTTATGATAGTGTGACAAAATATAGTAGAGCTCCTAAAAAGCAATTGTTTTACATATATGAGAAGTTGCATTTTAATGGTATATCTAATAGGCCTATGAATTTTTCTACCCTATACTTTTAATGGTATTGTTTGTGTGTTTTTTAGGTGTTTGGAAGGGGTGGGGAGGAGATGGATTTCTTGCAACAGCAAGGGATCCATGTAAAAATTGTTCCTGGTAAGTGCATTTTTGAATGCTTGCAGTTTTAAGCACAGTTTCTAAGTGTTTTCAAGTGACTCTAATAATATGGAAATTTCTGTTTGAGATGTTATAGTATGCTTATTTCTCTTTGGACCATATTGGATTAGAATGTAACACCCGTTAATGACTCATGGGTACTATTTATTTGTAGTTTAGATTTGATTCAAGATGCTTGAGTTTGTAGGTTACACTATGGTAGTTTGTGGGTTATTCATGCACTATGGTAGTTTTTGTGACAACTTTTGAGATTTCAAGTACATTGTGAGTTAAATTTGCTTATTGATGTATGTGTTCTTGAATATTCATTTTTTGGGAATTCTGATAGTTCTGTTGAGAACACATGGTTGTGAAATATTTTTCAGAGTGTGTTTCTTTGAACAGGTTCAAGGTAAATTTTTGGTTTTGTTGTGGTAGCATTGTTATGCTACCGAAAATTTTTTATCGTCTTCGTATCTCATATCTAAGTAATCAAGCTTCTCTTCTTCAAGATCTTGAAAAAGAAGATCTTGTCATTTATTCAACTATTGAGTTTTCTTGTTTTGCAGGTGCAACAAAGGAGTAAAGATTTGGTATCGCAACCTCTTTATGCTTTTTCTTGGGGAACTCTAAATCCAACATATTCACTACAAGAATTTTGCCTTGAATGTACCATTTATGCACATTCCCAATAAACACGGTTAGTTGAATATGAATTCTGATCACATTTTCATTTTCAATCATTTGTCTTAAACCTTTATTGTTTGTGATCCTTTGAATAACAGTTATCAGACAAAGATGCCTATAACCAAACACTGTTGAAGCTAGGGGGTCTGTTCAAGAAGAATTATGAAGGCTTGAATTATTTGTATTATTTGTATTACTTGTAAAATCATAATATTTGTAAAATCATAATGTTTGTATTACTTGTAATTCGTGTTTTCAAGGCCTGAATTATTGTACGGTCTTTTGAATTATAATTTTATAGCAGAATTTGTGGATTAAATGTAATAGATTTATAATCCACACATGAATAATATGTCATAGCCATAGCGTTCGATGATGATGTGTCATGTTATACTTTTTGATCGAAAAAATGGATTTGGCAACGAAATTTTTAAAAAAGGACAATAATTGATAAAACGGATAGATTCTGGACTTCAATATCAGTTTAAAGGGCTTCATTTGATTCTTGGGCTTCAATTGAAACCGACATTGAAGCCCTTTAATGTCGGTTGCAAATTTTATTAACGGGCTTTAATGTCAGTTGCAACCGACATTAAATCCCTTTAATGTCGGTTTAAAACCGACATTAAAGACAATCGACATTAAAGCCCTTTAATGTCGGTTTAAAACCGACATTAAAGACAATCGACATTAAAGCCCTTTAATGTCAGTTTAAAACCGAGATTAAAGCCTGAAATTCTTCAAGTGTGTATTGAACAAACGCTTGTGATGTAATAATATGAGATATTTTCTTCATTGTTGTCTATGAAACATGAGATGTTTTATTTGCTTTACTACAAACCAATAAATTAAGATCCCTGGTTGTCGTTGTAACTTAAGCATATATGTGGAGACGGATCATGCCTTAAGTGATAACCAAAATGGTCTGTAGTATATGGATATAGGAGGGAAACCTTATCCTAGTGACACTACTAATGCGACCCGTTTTGTAGATAGTTACAAGTGTTGTGACATGATACAGATGCTTTGATCCTGATCATTCATGTGGAGACATGTGAGTGGGGGTGTCCTATACAAAGGAGTTTGTATAAGACCGGACCACGAAGTGTAAAGTCTCATTATATAACGTTGTTCATGATAGAGACTTCACTTTACTAGGATGACCATAGGTAACATGACCTTAATCCTGAGTGAGTTGGGAACTCCTGCCTTTGAGGGCGGTCCTTTGATTTGCATGGGTGCAAGTGGCCAGATCGCCGACTCTTACCTACCACTTTGAGGATTTGTCTGATTGGGGAGCTGGAAACTCAGATACACAAGATGGAATTCACTCTTTCCCCGAAGCCGGGGTAAGTAGATAGATTGCTCCCTTAAGGGTTGATTCTGGGACTTGAACGATGTGAGGCCACACACCTTCTCATGGCTCGAGAGGTGTCCACTCATAGTAGGACTATGAGGTATTACTCATTAGAGGGATCAGTGGTATTTAAGGAGTTAGATGTAACTACAGGGAAAAAATGGTAAACTGGTTCAATTGTACTTACAAGCATCTGTGAAAGGTTATTGTATTGTTGACTGGTTATATCCGATGGACACAAAAATATATCTGTAGTAAGAAGAATGCAGTTGTCGGTCTTTAATGGAGTGCCCGACAGTTAATGGATGGTGGATCTCGTGGCTAAAGAGTTTAGTCAACTATTCACATACCATTGGAGCTTCAAGCTACAGGTCCGTAAGGTCCCCTTAGTAGCTCAATAGATTCAAGTTAAGAATCAGTTTTTGGGCCAATTTGAAGTGTTCAAATTGATAAAAGGGAGTTTTATTATATATGATATAATTAAACTGGTTCAATTATATATGATATAGTTGACATAATGTATGAGATATATTAGATGGAGAAAAATGTTGTAAATATGATTTATATCAAGTAAAGGAGAAAAGGAATATGGTTTAAATGTTGCATATGATGTGATACTAAAACTATATGTTATAAATATAATATGATAAGTTAGTCATTATATTTATTTATTATTAAAACAATTATGAGATAATTGTTGATGGTTTCTCCTTAACTGTGCATGAAAGTGGGAGGTTTTATTCAGTTTTTATAACTGAAGGATAAAATGAAAATTGTTTTTATTTTTGAAAAAGAATCATTGCATCGCTTCATAAGAGTACAATGCCTATCGTTTAGCTCACGAGAGCCTACAGACAGCTTCAAGTTTTGTCTAAACGATCGTGTATACACGCCATTGTCTAAATGATCGCATAGATTTTACTAAACAATCGCATAGATTTTACTAAACAATCGCATAGCTTTTACTAAGCGATGGGCGCCTAAGTGAGTTTCTCTAAACGATCATGTAAACGATCAACCTGTTTTATTAAATGATCGTGTACCTTTACTAAATGATCAAGTACCACAGTCTATATGATAGACACAAATTTCTCCCACTTGCTTGGCCGTTGAGTGCGATCGTTGTTTTCTCCTTCCCTCTACCAAATCTTACAGAGCCCACACCTTCTAGATTCTCACTCCGAGAATACCAAGGTCACTGAGTGGTGTTGTCCAAAGGGGTTATTTGTTTGTGGAGAAAAGTGTTCGTGGCTAAGTTTATTCGTGACCAGATGATTGGGTAGATGAACCGGGCCATAGCGAGAGGTATTGTTCCGGACTCCACGAGAGCGAGAGAAAAACAAAAGAAAAGTTCTTCAAAGGTAAGTCTCTCATCCCTTTGTATTTATTTATCAAAGCATGTTGTAATTTGTTTTGAAATGCATAACTTGTTTGTATGTTTATGAATGCTTGTAATTCTGTCACAATGAATTTGGAACGATCTTGCTTCCGCCCATAGGTTTTCTTTGATAAGAGTTCCTTCAAACAGATTGTCCCAATTTTCATTTTTTTATTTTACAGAACAAGAAAAATATTATGCATTAGAAGAGGTTTAATTTACAGCATGCTTAATTCAAGAAGGAAGAAAGAGAAAATAGGACTTACTCTTGAAGCCCAATAATTCTTTACGAATTCCCTTGATCCGGATCACGAACCCTTCATTTTGGATCTCGATCTCCAAAAAACAAAATCCCAAATGACCACCACCACAATGGAATCTCCTGTATTCTCTTAGGATTGAGAATTCAACAGGAATAGTGGGCTCTACTTCTTTTTGGAAAAGGGATAAAATTTAGAGGAAAAAGAAGAAGAAGTTTTCTTCTCTATAAATTCCAACGAGAGAAAACCTAGAGAGATTTCACTGTTAAACCAGAGGAAGAAGATGAGCATTCGTAAAAGACTGAAAACTCACGTTCTAGTTGATAGAGAATTAAGGGGAGGGAGTTGTAACTCCCTCCCTTTAATTAAATTAAAATTAAAATAATTTAATTTAATTAATAATTATAAATATATATATAATAAATAACTTATTATTTATTTTTATATATATGTACTATATGTTATATCAAATATAACACATAACCTATAGTTTTAGTTTCTCTCAACAATGCATGATAGTTAATATAAATCACATTATACTAAATCCAATTATATGAATCTCATCCATATAATTAATATTTGAATCATATTCAAATATTTAATTCTTCTTTACCATTTATGGTATTTAACATAAATCATATTTATATTAAATTTAATTATATAAACTTCATTCATATAATTAGTATTTGAATCACATTCAAATGTTTAATTCCTCTCAAAGTAAACTTTATGTTATAATGTATTAAATACGTTATATTAATAATATCACATATAATTAATTCCCTCAATTAATTTGAAAAATTTAAATTAATCTAAAACTAATTCTCAATGATCCTTGTTGAGCTATGTAGGGGATCTTATGGACCTGTTGATTGAAGCTCCAATGGTACTTGGATAATTAATTAAACTCTTTGATTAAATTACCCAACATCCATTAACTGTCGGTCACTTCACTAAAGACCGATGGCTGCACTCTTCACACTACAGATATATTTCTGTGTCCATTGGATACAACCAGTCAACAGTGTGATGACCCTTCATAAATTGCTCGTAGGTACAACTATGCCAAAATTAACATTTTGCCTCTGTAGTTACATCTAACTTCTTAGGTACCACTGATCCCTCTAATGAACAATAAGTCATAGTCCAACTATAAGAAAATCCCTTTGGGGCCAAGAAAGGGTGTGGCCACATTATTCAAATCTTGGAATCAGCCCTTAAGGGAGCAATTTATCTATTTACCTTGACATTAGGGAAAGAATGAGTTCCATCTTATGTAGCTGTGTTCCCAACTCCCCAATCAGATGATTCCCTTAAATGGTAGGCATATAGAGTCGATGATCTGGTCATTCTCACCCACACAAATCAAAAGATCGCCTTCATAGGCAGAAGTTCACAACTCACTCAGGATCCAAGTCATGTCACCTATGGTCATCTTGGTAAAATGCAAGTCTTTATTATTAACTGTGTTATATAATGAGACTAATCATTTCGTGGTCCAGTCTTATACAAACTAACGAAAGGATACCTGCCTTCTCAGGCCTTAGAGGGACTTGGTTTATGATAGGACCATAAAAAGATTGTTCATTAGAGAGATAAGTGGTACTTAAGGAGTAAGAGGTAATTACAAGGGTAAAACGGTAATTTGACCCAGTTGTAATTACAAACAACTCGTGAAGGATCAACCTGCTTGCAATGGTCAAATTCATAGATGCAATATGTGTCTACAGTCTTAAGAGTGAAACTATGGGTCTTTAGTAGAGTGACCCATAGTTAATGAATGTTGGTTAATTTAATTAAAGAGTTTAATTAATAGGCTAATTGCATAAATAGAATTCAAGCCCAAAATAATAGAATATGTAGTACAAGGATAAAATAATTGCATATATAGATCAAAAATGGTAAAAGACTAAAAAACTCATGCCTAGTCACCATTTTGTTTGCTTCTTCCCGATTTTCTCAAATTAAAAGCTATCAATGATAGCAGCTATCAATGATAACCACTGATAGTAGCTATTAGTGATAACCACTGATAGCAGCTATCAGTCATAACACTAATAGTTGTTATCAGCTGCTATCGCTGATAGCTTCTATCAATTGCTATTGATGATAGTTGCTATCAATGATAGCTTTCAATTTAAGAAAAAATAATACAATATTGAAATATTAGCTTTTAATTTGCTATCAATTATTAGTAGCTATCATTGATTCACTTTCATCAATTGGAATCAACGTTGAAATATTACTACTTAAGACTATCAGTAGCTATCAATGATAGATTTATAAATAGTGATCAACTTTGAAAGTAGACCAACAACTTTGATTACCATAGTAGTTATCACTAATAATCTTTTATCATAGCTTCTTTCACTGATAACATCACTAATAAGATGTTACTAATAATCTCACTGATATCATGTTATCAGTGATAGTTCTCTATCACCGATAACGTGCTATCAGTGGTAGCTTCTATCAACGATAACGTGCTATCGATAGCTTCTATCATCAATAACATGCTATTAGTATTAGCTTCTATCATTGGTAACATGCTATCAGTAACATGCTATTAGTAGTAGCTTCTATCAATCATCTAGCCACCGAACACCTTTTTGCCCCTTTCTTGTCTCCAAAACATTTGTAAGTCCTTTTCTTTTCGATGATAGCTTCTATCACTAATAAAACATGCTATTAGTGTATAACTTCTAGGCATTCCACTTATATTTTAGTTCGAGATTTCAACTTTATTAATTAAATTCACTAAGTTGGCTATCAATGATAGATTTCTATAAGTGGCTATTAATTATGAAATATAATCAAAGATTAAGCTATCAAATAGAAAATATTAGTGGCTAACACTAATAGACTTTCATTTGCTATTTTATATTTATTGTTTGTTATAATAATCAAACTTGATGATTGGCTTTATTGGTGTTAAGTCACTTATGAATTGAGTATTTTAAAGTCATGCGTATGGAACTCGACTCATAATTCTTGTGAAAAAAAAAGGGGAGAAGAAGAAAAAAATCAAATAAAGAAAAAAATTTTAAAAATAAGAGAAAGAGGGGAAGCAGAAACTGAAAAAAAAATAATGAAAATTAAATAGAAAAAATGAAGCAAAAACCGGACAAATGAAAGAAAAACTAAAAAAGATAAAAAATGGAAGAAGCAAAAAATCGGGGAGAAGAAAAGAAAATAAAATAATAAAAAAAGATAAGGGAAGAAGCAAAAATCGGAGAAAGGGAAGAAAATAAAAATAACAAAAGGAATAAGTAAGAACTTAAGAAAGAAAATAAAAATAAAAAAAGGAATAAGAAAAACGAAGAAAGAAAAGAAAATAAAAAAAAATAAAAAAAAAATAAAAAAGGAA